>NC_069500.1:1043039365-1043339365 GCF_027579735.1 Bombina bombina | reverse complement strand
GGTTTGTGGTAATTCACTGATACTGCACAATTTGCCATGTACAAAGGTAGAACATCCCAAAACCTGCTGTACATAGTTAGTTTCCTATAAAATGGCTCAGATTAATGCATCCAGGTGGGGCAAAGTGCAGTGGAAGGGAGGGGGGAAGGGGTACATAGATCAGAGGATGGCAGGGGGGGGGGAGAAGAGGGGGGATGAGCAGGAGGAGTTTACATCAGATAGATTGAACGTAGGGTGTTTTACTAGTATATGGGTAATCCCATCCAGTAGAGGGATGTGTTGGCATAGCAATCCTTACTCTAAGGACTCTTGATAATTGAACTAGGGTTCCCATAAAGCACAATACTTGTCCAGGTTAGTATAGAAGCTTTTTTCCATGTTGGCAAAAATTTGATTGTATCAATAACTTCTAGTGTGGTAGGGGGTACAGATTTCTTCCAAGCTCTTGCTATGGCAAGTTTCATAGCAGCAAAGACAAAGATTACCAGTTTAGAGAGTGGAGCAGGTGTTTTAACGGGGAAAATATAAAAAAGGGCTATCTCTGGTCTCTGTGGTAGTGGCATGCCCACCTCTTCACAACTGTGGAAAGTTCCAACAGGGTTTCAATGCCGAGCAACTCCACCAAACGTGGAATTCAGTCCCTTTCTCCCCACAATTACGTCAACAAAGGGGCGAAAAGTGTCGGGAACATCTGATGTGACCTAATAGGAGTGTAGTACCATCTAATAGTGTTTGCACAGTGGAGGGTTTTTTTTGTCAATGTTATAGCACGGTCTAGGTCTTTGTCAGTTATAATCGTGGCCATTTCATGTTCCCATGCTTTAAGTTGCCAGATTCTGTCAGAGTTGATAGAGGTTTGAATCATAGTGTAGTGGTGTGAGAGAGTTTTGGGTACCTTTACCTTCAGTTTCCATAGTTTTTCCCAAGTTGTTAAAGGGTGATAGTCAGACTTCAGGAACCCCCAGGAAAGTAGGAAATGATAGAGTCTGGAATATTCAAACAGAACCCAGGGTGGTGGGTCTGGCATAATAGATTTGATTCTGTGGGGCGGGAGTATGGATCCCGTTGACCAAAGCTGAGACACATGACATAGGTCCTACGTCTTCCAATGAAGAATGTGCATGTCTGGTAAAGTAGCTAGTAGGCTGGTAATAGAATAGAGTGGGGAAGGATGGGGTGCAATTTCCGGCATGTGTCTGAGATGCTGCAAGATCTTTAAATTAGCTCGGATAATTGCGTTATTGATATTTAACTCATATAAGCGATAGGTTTGAATCCAAGGAAGTTTTTCCAGACTTAACCCCATGGGTAAACTTAAGAGTTCTACTTCCTTCCATTTCTGTGCCTCGCCTTTGTCTGCCCAAGCAAAAATATGTGTCAAGCGTGCAGCCTGATAATAACTATGAATGCTAGGCATGGCAACCCCACCCCTTTCAAACCTTTTTTGTAGTATTTTTGCTGATATCCAATGCCTGGAGGGTCCCCATATATATCTCTGAAAAAGAGATTGTAACTTACAGAGAAATACATTGGGTACATTGAGGGGAAGACATCTAAAGTAATATAGGAGCTTAGGGAGGGCAGTCATTTTCAGTGATGCTATTTGTCCCAGCCAGGAGACCTCCTTGAAATTCCAGGAATTAAGAAGCCTAGAAATCTCTTGGAGTAATGTACTGTAATTCTTATTAACAACCAGTTTAAGATATAGTCCCAGCTGTAGTCCCAGATGTCTGATAGTGGCCGAGGACCAATTGAAAGAACAGGATGTTTTAAAAATTTCCAATTCAAATGTAGGAACATGGAAAGGTAATGCCTCCATTTTAGGAAGATTAATGCTATAGTAGCAAATTCACTCACGATGTCAAACAATGTGGGTAAGGAACCCAGCGGGTTAGAAAGAAAAAGCGAGACATCATCGGCGAACAAAGCAATCTTCTCTCTCTTGTCACCAAGCGGTACCCCCTGTATTTGTGGTGAGTTACGAATGGCTTGAGCCAGTGGCTCAATGGCTAGGACAAAAATCAGGGGCAACAAGGGGCACCCTTGTCTGGTGCCATTTGTGATCAAAACCTCTGGGGAAGAGAAGCCAAGCCCTCTAACTACTGCCATGGGACTTCGGTATAATGCCTGGATTGCCTCGACGACCTCCCAAGGAAAACCAAATTGTGTTAAGACTTGCCACAAGTAATCCCATCTGACCCTGTTGAATGCCTTTTTCCACGTCTAAGGACAGGGCCAGCATGGAACAGTTCAATCTGGAAGCCTCCGAGAGCACATCCAGAACTCTCTGAGTGTTATCTGGTCCCTCTCTACCAAATGTAAAGCCCACCAGATCAGAGTGTATGAGACCCGGAAGCAAGAGTCGAAGACGGATTGCCCAGAGCTTGGCATATAGTTTGACATCAGTGTTAATCAGCGAGATAGGTCTGTAGCTACCACACTGGTAAGGATCCTTGTTAGATTTTGGTATGGAGAGGATAATCGTTTGGAGAAACTCTTTTCTAAGTGAGCCTGTTTCCCGTGCTTCAGTAAAAACCCTGAGGAGGATGCCGCCCAATTCTGTTCGGAACAGTTTATAAAAAACTGCTGGATATCCATCTGGACCCGGGGCTTTATTATTTTGTGTGTGCTTAATTGCCAGTAATAGTTCTGCTAGAGTAAATGGAGCAATCAATTCCTCCTTGGCTGATTGGGTCAGAGAAGGGAGATTAAGTTTAATTAAGAAAGAGGATATGGCCTGTATAGAGGATTCAGTTTGCAGCATAGCGGGCTTAAGGTTGTAGAACCTTGAATAGTAATTAGCAAATGTCTTTCCAATCTCTCTAGGAGAGTTAACCTTCTCACTACCCTTCATTAGAGTCAGGATTCTCGCCGCAGCCGTCCTGCCTCTTAGTTTACGTGCCAGCAATGCTGATGCTTTGTTTCCCTGGTAGTATAGCAATTGTTTTAAAAGGGAATGCGCATCCTTAATTCTTTCCAATTCCCTATCTGCCAACTGGGATCTCAATGTCTTGATTTCCTCAGCAACTTGAGGAGATGGTGAGGCTTTATTGACTAGTTCTCTAGCTTGTAGTGTAGCAACCAAGAGGCTGATCGGTGCTCTTAGCTGCGCTCGAGTAGCCGCTTGACCCCTGATGCATATACCTCTGATATGGGCTTTAAGAGCGGCCCAGACCGTTTGAGGAGACATCTGGGGAGTCTCTTTAAATGTAATAAATTCCTTAATAGAAGCTTGGAGTGAGGTTCTAAACCCTTGGTTACATAGTAATTGTTTTGGGAGTTTCCAGCTTGGTCTGGAAGTTTTGGATATATCAGTAGAAAGGGAGAATAATTGGATATTATGGTCAGACCATGCGCAGATCTGGATAAGTGAGTTAGCTACTCTATTAAGGGTCCAGGAATCTGTGAAAAAGTAATCTAGTCGCGAGTAAGTGTTATGCGGTTTAGAGAACTAGGTATAATCTCTATTGCTTGGGTGTAGTGCTCGCCATATATCATATAGATTATATTGCGCAATGTGGACACGGAATTTAGTAGCAGTATTAGTAGTATAGGCGTCAATGTCTTTACCCCTTTGGACCTTTTTATAAACTAGTGGATCCCAGGCCACATTACAGTCTCCACCCAGTATCATAGTGCCTGATTAGATTGGTTCGACCTTGGAGAGTATATCTTTTAGGAAGTTAGGTTGGGCCTGGTTAGGGACATATATGTTCACTAACGTGTATAGAGAGCTGTTCAATTTACAAATTAAAATTAGGTATCAGCCTTGGTCATCTGTCTCTTTGTGTATGAGCTCAAAATTTATGGATTTATGAATAATGATTGCTACCCCTCTTGACTTTTCTTGGAATGAGGAGAGGAGTACAGTGGGATAATCCGGGGACCTATATGGATCTGAATAGGAGGCAAGCCAATTGGTCTCCTGCAGGAATGCTACTTGGGCCCTCAGGGATTTCATAGAATTAGTCAAAAGGCTCTGCTTAGTAGGCGAGTTAAGGCCTTTTGCATTTAGGGTAGCAAACGTGATTAATTCAGACGGGTTTCCCATTTTGTCTATCTTGATGTGGGCATAAGGAAAAGAAGGTAGGGGGAGGGAAGATCAGAAGGGTGGGAAAGGAAGGGTATAAGGTCTTTGGAGGGGTAGGAAACACTTACCCCACCTGGATGAGCATTACGCACAGTAGGCCAACAGTGGATGTCAATCTATATCTTCTAAATGAGATGAACTGAGAAGAGTAAGCACAAATATTTATAAACTTATATTGGTATAGGAATGTTAATAATAGATCAAAACAATCCAACAAACAACAAAAACAATGAACAGTTATAGTTTTGGTTCAACAAGCAGGCAAAATAAATATCTAAACATTCAATTACCTAGTGTCAGAGTAGGGTTGTGTGTGTTGGGTTATAAAATAGGTGTTATAACGTACCACCAATAGAAGAGGTACACTCAGCTAAAGGTATGACCTCTCCGGTCCCTGTAAGACAGAAGAATACAAATAGTATTAATGTAATGGGGGGATGTTACTATTATGTAACTTGCATAGAAAATATCAACACTTTGGTGGGGGAAATGAACTGTATAAAAGTATTTTTGTATAATATATGACACCTGAAAATGGAGTGTATCAGGATAAGTATAGTTATCTCTATGTATAAAAGCTTAGAAGGCAGGACATGTACTCGCCATGTTTCATCAATAGCATCTATCACCATGGTGGTATGGGGCTATTAGAGGTCTTGGAAGAACATCAGTTTAACTAAGGAAGCTAGCAGCTGTCTACAAAGTATTGTCAGTAAAACTGGCCACCTTATATACAGCCCAACTAGACATGAATAGACCTAGTGGGTAGAACAAATAGCATAAGCCTGCGCTAGGTGATCAGTTTCTAAACTGTAATCGTGTATGTTCAGAACGCAGGCCCATAAACAATACTAAACCTGTATATAATTGAAATAACATTATTAAAGAACAGGAACAAAGGTAAACAAACACATGCTAGGGTGTATATATATGTCTCTGTTTACAGTGACCAAGAGAGTGAGACCCGAGATAACTGTGTCACTGATTTAGCAACTCTTTCTACATCGGCAGATGTCCATCAATGGCATTAAGGGAGAGATATATTAGATGAACTGTGCGGGTTGTACCTTAGGTATTGGTATGATTGCTAGATTAGCTAGGTAGTCTTTGGTCTATTAATGTGTACCAATGGCTGTCGGCAAGCTGTTGTCTGCAAAACCTAAGTTTAGTAATTACATTTTAAAAACCTGATGTCTCTCCCCATATATAACACTTTTAAACAACAGGTTGTAGGCATCTCCAGTTATAAACCAGCCGAATAGGTATAATCCCAGTAGGTAGGGCAAATGCCATGGGAATGCATTAATCAATCAGTTTCTAAACTGAAGATGCATGCGAGCAGAACATATAACAGGTCACAGGCATCTCCAGATACAAACCAACCTAATAGGTATAGTCATGGCAGGTAAGACAAATGCCATGAGAGTGAGTCAATCAATCAGTTTCTAAAATGAAGATGCACGTGAGCAGAGCATAGGTTAGATAACAATTTTAAGCCTATACATAGTGTATTAACAGTATTGATACATTTACAAACACAAAACTGTGCCATGAGGGACCTTTAAACATCAGGTAGTTGACTTCTGTGGCAAAGGGTTGAGGGCTCTTTAGTCGCCTGTCTTGATGAGGGAGCAATGTCCCATTGTTTGAGGAGTTGGAGTCCTTCTTGTGGGGTGATGATGGTATGAGTAACTCCTTCTTTAGTTACAATCAATTTGGTGGGATAGCCCCAGCGGTACCTAATGTTCTCAGTTCTTAAATTCTGAGTAATGGTTCGGAAGGTCCTTTTTATCTGGAGTGTATAGCTGGAGATGTCTGGAAAAACAGATAGGGACTGATTGTTGGCCAGTTCCCTGAGGATACGCTCTTTATGAGTAAAGAAATGTACTATTGCAAGTAAATCTCTGGGCTTATCCTGGGACACATTTTGTGGCCTTGCGACCCGGTGGACTCTGTCTAAGATCAGACCAGGCAGTTCCTGTATGGGTAGTAAATGTTTACAAAGCTCTAAAATGTAAGGTTCCAGTTCAGCAGAGCCTATGTCCTCCGGGGACCCCCTGAATCTCAGGTTGTTGCATCTAGATCTATCCTCCATGTCGGTTAGTTTTAGTTCCAAATCCGATATCTGTATAGACAAATTCTGAGAGTATGAGAGCAAGTTTGCATGATCCACTGCTAGATCCTCATGCTTACGCTCCAGAGTCTCTGTGAGTTCACCTAGTGCAGCTATATCTCTGCGAAGTTCAACTGTGGAGCCTTTAATTTCTTTGGTTAGGGTATCTTGCAGTATATTCATATGCCTAGTTAAGACATCAACTATGTTGGAGGATAGAGTATCAACTGAGGGCGACTGGGAGTCCATACTGTTTTCTGAGTAGCTCAGAACTAAAGCTGCATCCGTGTCTCTGGCTATGTGCCCTTTCGAAGTGGGTTGATCTTTAAAGTGATCAGCTACTGTTTTTTTCGGGTGTTGTGTTAACTTTGGCTTTCGTTTATTAGCTTGAGACATAACACCCAAACAGTAGAGACGTTGCAGTTAGCCACAAAGAATATAAATGTGCACAGTGGTTTCTCAGGTTGAAGGCATATACAGATATATAAAAAATAAAGAGAAGTGATACAAAGTCCCCCAAGTGTTTGATAAGATTCTACTTAGCCATGCTCAGCGTCTGCGTCCTAAATGAAACTCCTAGAATGAAGCATAGGATCTTAGGACAAACGATGGAGTTATGGGTTACATATTAGGACAGGCATTGCATACGGTCTGTGTAAACTGTATTAAATTTGTGCACAGTCAAGTTGAGCCAAGGCCTAGTCTTATCAAGGCCTAACAAGTTAGAGCAAATAAGTAGGTCCTTAATGTAGCTTAAATGAGAGCCTTGAACTTTGGGATCTCAAATGTCCAATATTAACAGTTCAGTTTAGGCATAAGACAAGTACCAAGAGAGTTCCGTCATAGTCTAGTGAAAGAGCTGGGTTAATGAGTCCCCTTTCAGGGGTATAGAGGCTTATGGGAAGTGTTGCTTATGATTACCTTCACAACAAATGAAGAGTATAGGAAGGGTATAGTAACAGCTCTGACTATGAGTATACAAACTTCAGCCTTTCTTTTAAGAATAGAAGAACTGAATTAAGGGGGCCCGAGTTGCAGACCAGGGGTTCTTAGGTGGGCTTTTGTAGTTTGGGGAGTATAGTGTGTATTCACGTCACTGTAGGCACACTTACTTGCAGCTTCTCAATCTATGCACCTAGTCACCAAACTACTATTCTGCCAGGCTAATAACTAACAGGCTCAACATGCTCTGAAATTATCTGGGTTCCCACAGAGAAATCTAGGCCAGAGGATTGTGATGTTATCGCTGAAATACTAGGCGTTAATGTTATGACAGTCTCTGATGGCGGCTAACAGCCTTAATTGTGTAGTTGCAGGCATGTCCCCGGAGTGGAGCCCTGACCCTCCGGAGATCTTACCTCTATCAGGAGACTACCTGTTCTAACCTCCTCCTAAATACGTTGTCACTTCTGCTGTACCGAACTGGATGTGACTGTCTCGCCAGTCAGGTCTCCCCCCCCCCCCGGCACCTGGTGTGAAGCGGCAGTCTCTATAAGCGGAGTCACTCCTGGCTATCAGAGGGTAAGTCAGGTTATGGGTGTCGTTGGGTTCTCTGAATCCTCAAAGCTGAAAAGAAGGCCCAGACCAGACCGAGGTGAATAGGCGGGACGCCACCGTCACACAGGCCGCAACTGTTGAAGCTAAAGTCAATCTCTCACGGAGACCCCACAAAGTTACTCCAACCTCTCAACAGACTAACAGTGCCTCGGGGTAGCTTCACAAGTATTTATCTTACGCTCAGGTAGGGATTAGGTAGTTTTATAAGCATAAATGCGCCTTTCACAGACGGAGCTACAAAAAACACGTCCTCTCGCTCACACTGCTGGCTCCGCCCCCCACTTTTTGTAATTTTACTGTTTTTTATTTTTTTGTAATGGTAGTTTTTTTATTTTTGTAATGTTAGGTTTTAGTGTAAGGCAGCTTAGGTTTTATTTCACAGGTAAGTTTGTATTTATTTTTACTAGGTAGTTAGTAAATAGTTAATAACTATTTACTAACTAGTCTACCTAGTTAAAATAAATACAAACTTTCCTGTAAAATAAAAATAAAAACTAATGGCTAGATATAGAGTTTTGTCGGTAACGACCCGCGTAGCTAACGCTGGCTTTTTCCCCCCGCACCTTTTAAATACCGCTGGTATTTAGAGTTCACAGAAGGGCTGCGTTAGGCTCCAAAAAGGGAGCGTATAGCATATTTACCGCCACTGCAACTCTCAATACTAGCGGTGCTTACGGACACGGCCAGCTTCAAAAATGTGATGTGCATGATTCCCCCATAGGAAACAATGGGGCCGTTTGAGCTGAAAAAAAAAAGCAGCGTTCAGCTCCTAACGCAGCCCCATTGTTTCCTATGGGGAAACACTTTCTAAGTCTGCACCTAACACCCTAACATGTACCCGATTCTAAACACCCCTAACCTTACACTTATTAACCCCTAATCTGCCGCCCCCGCTATCGCTGACCCCTGCATATTTTTTTTAACCACTAATCTGCCGCTCCGTACACCGCCGCAACCTACGTTATCCCTATGAACCCCTAATCTGCTGCCCCTAACACCGCCGACCCCTATATTATATTTATTAACCCCTAATCTGCCGCCCCCAACGTCACCGCCACCTACCTACACTTATTAATCCCTAATCTGCCGACCGGACCTCACCGCTACTATAATAAAGTTATTAACCCCTAATCCGCCTCACTTACCCTATAATAAATATTATTAACCCCTAATCTGCCCTCCCTAACATCACCGACACCTAACTTCAAGTATTAACCTCTAATCTGCTGACCGGACCTCGCCGCTACTCTAATAAATGTATTAACCCCTAAAGCTAAGTCTAAACCTAACACTAACACCCCCTAAATTAAATATAATTTTTATCTAACGAAATAAATTAACTCTTATTAAATAAATTATTCCTATTTAAAGCTAAATACTTACCTGTAAAATAAACCCTAATATAGCTACAATATAAATTATAATTATATTGTAGCTATTTTAGGATTTATATTTATTTTACAGGCAACTTTGTATTTATTTTAACCAGGTACAATAGTTATTAAATAGTTTTTTACTATTTAATAGCTACCTAGTTAAAATAATTACAAAATTACCTGTAAAATAAATCCTAACCTAAGTTACAATTAAACCTAACACTACACTATCAATAAATTAATTAAATAAAATACCTACAATTATCTACAATTAAACCTAACACTACACTATCAATAAATTAATTACATAAAATACCTACAAATAAATACAATTAAATAAACTAACTAAAGTATAAAAAATAAAAAAGAACTAAGTTACAAAAAATAAAAAAATAATTTACAAACATTAGAAGATTATTACAACAATTTTAAGCTAATTACACCTACTCTAAGCCCCCTAATAAAATATCAAAGACCCCCAAAATAAAAAAATTCCCTACCCTATTCTAAAATAAAAATAGAAAAGCTCTTTTACCTTACCAGCCCTTAAAAGGGCCTTTTGCGGGGCATGCCCCAAAGAATTCTGCTCTTTTGCTTAAAAAAACATACAATACCCCCCCCAACATTACAACCCACCACCCACATACCCCTAATCTAACCCAAACCCCCCTTAAATAAACCTAACACTAAGCCCCTGAAGATCTTCCTACCTTATCTTCACCACGCCGGGTATCACCGATCGGTCCAGAAAAACCTCCGAAGTCTTCATCCAAGCCCAAGAGGGGGCTGAAGAAGTCCATCATCGGGCTGAAGTCTTGATCCAAGTGGGCGTTGAAGAAGTCCATCATCGGGCTAAAGTCTTGATGCAAGCGGGCGCTGAAGAGGTCCATCATCAGGCTGAAGTCTTCTATCAATCGGCATCTTCAATCTTCTTTCTTCCGGAGCCATCTTCTTTCAGCCGATACGGATCCATCCTCTTCTTCCGACGCCTACTCGCTGAATGACAGTTCCTTTAAATGACGTCATCCAAGATGGCGTCCCTCGAATTCCGATTGGCTGATAGGATTCTATCAGCCAATCGGAATTAAGGTAGGAAAATTCTGATTGGCTGATGGAATCAGCCAATCAGATTCAAGTTCAATCCGATTGGCTGATCCAATCAGCCAATCAGATTGAGCTTGCATTCTATTGGCTGATCGGAACAGCCAATAGAATGCAAGCTCAATCTGATTGGCTAATTGGATCAGCCAATCGGATTAAATTATTTTTTATTTTTTGTAACTTAGTTCTTTTTTATTTTTTGTACTTTAGTTAGTTTATTTAATTCATTGTATTTATTTGTAGGTATTTTATGTAATTAATGTATTGATAGTGTAGTGTTAGGTTTAATTGTAGATAATTGTAGGTATTTTATTTAATTAATTTATTGATAGTGTAGTGTTAGGTTTAATTATAACTTAGGTTAGGATTTATTTTACAGGTAATTTTGTAATTCTTTTAACTAGGTAGCTATTAAATAGTTATTAACTATTTAATAGCTATTGTACCTGGTTAAAATAAATTCAAAGTTGCCTGTAAAATAAATATAAATCCTAAAATAGCTACAATATAATTATAATTTATATTGTAGCTATATTAGGGTTTATTTTACAGGTAAGTATTTAGCTTTAAATAGGAATAATTTATTTAATGAGTTAATTTATTTTGTTAGATACAAATTATATTTAACTTAGGGGGGTGTTAGTGTTAGGGTTGGACTTAGCTTTAGGGGTTAATACATTTATTAGAGTAGCGGTGGGGTCCGGTCGGCAGATTAGGGGTTAATACTTGAAGTTAGGTGTCGGCGATGTTAGGGAGGACAGATTAGGGGTTAATAATATTTATTATAGGGTTATTGAGGCGGGAGTGAGGCGGATTAGGGGTTAATAACTTTATTATAGTAGCGGTGAGGTCCGGTCGGCAGATTAGGGGTTAATAAGTGTAGGTAGGTGGCGGCGACTATGGGGGCGGCAGATTAGGGGTTAATAAATATAATATAGGGGTCGGCGGTGTTAGGGGCAGCAGATTAGGGGTACATAGGGATAATGTAGGTTGCGGCGGTGTGCGGTCGGCAGATTAGGGGTTAAAAAACTTTAATAGAGTGGCGGCGATGTGGGGGGCCTCGGTTTAGGGGTGCATAGGTAGTTTATGGGTGTTAGTGTACTTTAGAGCACAGTAGTTAAGAGCTTTATAAACAGGCGTTAGCCCAGAAAGCTCTTAACTCCTGGCTTTTTGCTGCGGCTGGAGTCTTGTCGTTAGATTTCTAACGCTCACTTCAGCCAAGACTCTAAATACCAGCGTTAGAAAGATCCCATTGAAAAGATAGGATACCCAATTGACGTAAGGGGATCTGCGGTATGGAAAAATCGCGGCTGCAAAGTGAGCGTTAGACCTTTACCTACACGACTCTAAATACCAGCGGTAGCTGAAAACTAGCGTTAGGAGCTACAATATAACTATTAGTTATATTGTAGCTAGCTTAGGTTTCATTTCACAGGTAAGTATGTATTTAGTTTTAAATAGGTATTATTTAGTTAAGAATTGTAACTTTAATTTTGCTCTATTTTAATTATGTTAAAGTTAGGGGGCATTAGGGTTAGGTTTAGTGGTTAATAGTTTAATTTAGGTTGTTGCAATGTGGGGGGCTGGCGGTTTAGGGGTTAATAGCTTTATTTAGTAGCGGCGGAATAGGGGTTAATATATTTATTATAGTATGGGCAATGTTGGGGTGCAGGGGAATAGGGGTTAATAAATTTGATTAGTGGCTGCGATGTTGGGAGCGGCAGATTAGGGGTTAATAGGTTTAATTTAGTGTTTGCAATGCGGGGGGGGGGGGCTTGGTTTAGGGTTTAATAGGTAGTTTATGGGGGCTTAGTGTACTTTGTAAAACTTTAGTTATGAGTTTTGTGTAACAGTTTTGTTGCTTAAAACTCATAACTACTGCTCTCAGATGGCGGTACGGAGCTTGTCGTTATAGGGTGTAATGCAAGCTTTTTAGCCTCACCGCAAAACTCGTAATGGCAGAGCTATGGGAAGCCCATGAAAAAACTTTTTTTTTTCGAGTGCGGGACTGACGTTGCGTTACAGGCTAAAAGGCTTGCTGTACAGCTATACCCACAAGACTTGTAATGGCTGCGTTGCTGTTTTAAAACTAAAATTAAATTTTTTTCAGTGTTAAAAAATGAACGCAAAACTTGTAATCTACCTGATTGTGCCCTTACAAATTATAAATAATGAAGTTAAATTGTTAAAGCTACACTTTTATTAAATTATAATCGGCCAGATTACGAGTTTTGCGTTATGAGTGGCACGGTACTAACTTGCAAGTTATTTCCACCTCTCACCTCCCTAAAGCGCTGCTATTACAGGTTTGCAAAAACCCGGCGTTAGCAGGCAATATGGCAGCGTTGAGCTCCATACCGCATACAAATACCAGCGCTGCTTTGAGCTGGTTTTACATGCTGGTGCACAATTTCCCCATAGACATCAAAGGGGAGAGCCGACTAAATAAAAGCCTAACATCTGCAATAAAGGAGCGTAAAGCTCCGTAATGCAGCCCCATTGATTTCTATTGTGAAAGAAAATGTATGTTTACACCTAACACCCTAACATAAAGCCTGAGTCTAAACACCCCTTATCTGCCGCCCCCTACATCACCGACACCTAAATTACACTTATTAACCCCTAATCTGCCGCCCCAAAGTCGTCAACACCTACTTACACTTATTAACCCCTAATCTGCTGCCCCCAATGTCGCCGTCACCTACATTACACTTATTATCCCCTAATCTGCCGCCCCCGACATCGCCACCACCTACATTACACTTATTAACCCTTAATCTGCCACCCCCAACATCGCCGACACCTACATTACACTTATTAACCCCAAATCTTCCGCCCCGACATCACCGCAACCTACATTATACTTTTTAACCCCTAATCTGCCGCCCCCGACATCGCCGCCACCTACCTACACTTATTAACCCCTAATCTGCTGCCCCCAATGTCGTCGCTACCTACATTACACTTATTAACCCCTAATCTGCCGCCCCCAATGTCATTGCTATTTATCTACACTTATTAACCCCTAATCTGCCGCCCCAACGTCGCCACCACTATACTAAAGTTATAAACCCTTAAGTCTAACCCTAACACCCCTAAATTTAATATAATTAAAATAAATCTAAATAAAAATTACTATCATTAACTAAATAATTCCTATTTAAAACTAAATACTTACCTGTAAAATAAACTCTAAGCTAGCTACAATATAACTAATAGTTACATTGTAGCTATCTTAGGTTTTATTTTTATTTCACAGCTAAGTTTGTATTTATTTTAACTAGGTAGACTAGTTAGTAAATAGTTATTAACTATTTACTAACTACATAGTTAAAATAAATGCAAATTTACCTGTAAAATAAAACCTAACCTGTCTTACACTAACACCTAACATTACACTAAAATTAAATCAATTATATTAATTAAATACAATTAACTAAATTACTAAAAACTCCACTAAATTACACAAAATAAAAAAGAAATTATCAAATATTTAAACTAATTACACCTAATCTAATAGCCCTATCAAATTAAAAAAGTCCCCCACAAAATAAAAAAACCCTAGCCTAAACTAAACTGCCAATGGCCCTTAAAAGGGCCTTTTGCAGGGCATTGCCTCAAATAAATCAGCTCTTTTATCTGTAGAAAAAATACAAACAACCCACCAACAGTAAAACCCACCACCCACACAACCAACCCCCCAAATAAAATCCTAACCTAAGCTCCCCATTGCCCTGAAAAGAGCATTTAGCTCTTTTTCTTTGCCCAACCCCTAAGCTAAAAATAAAACCCACCCAATAAACCCTTAAAAAACCTAACACTAACTCCCGAAGATCCACTTACAGTTTTTGAAGACCGGACATCCATCCTCATCAAGCCGGGAGAGGTCTTCATCCAAGCGGGCAGAAGTGGTCCTCCAGATGGGCAGAAGTCTTCATCCAGACGGCATCTTCTATCTTCATCCTTCCGACGCGGACCGGCTCCATCTTTAAGACATCCAGCGAGGAGCATCCTCTTCTGTTGACGTCTACTGAAGAATGAAGGTTCCTTTAAGGGACGTCATCCAAGTTGGCGTCCCTTGAATTTTGATTGGCTGATAGAATTCTATCAGCGAATCGGAATTAAAGGTGGAAAATCCTATTGGCTGATGCAATCAGCCAATAGGATTGAGCTTGCATTCTATTGGCTGTTCCATTCAGCCAATAGTATGCAAGCTCAATCCTATTGGCTGATTGGATCAGCCAATAAGATTGAAGCTCAATCCTATTGGCTGATTGCATTAGCCAATAGGATTTTTTCACCTTTAATTCCGATTGGCTGATAGAATTCTATCAGCCAATCAGAATTCAAGGGATGACTTCTGCCCGTCTGGAGGACCACTTCTTGCCGATTGGATGAATACTTCTCCCGGCTTCGTTGAGGACTTCCGCCCGTTTGGATGAATACTTCTTCTGGCTTGATGAGGATGGATGTCCGGTCTTCAAAACGTGTAAGTGGATCTTTGAGGGTTAGTTTTAGGTTTTTTAAGGGTTTATTGGGTGGGTTTTATTTTTATCTTAGGGTTTGGGCAAAGAAAAAGAGCTAAATGCCCTTTTAAGGACAATGCCCATCCAAATGCCCTTTTCAGGGCAATGGGGAGCTTAGGTTTTTTAGATAGGATTTTATTTTGGTGGGTTGGTTGTGTGGGTGGTGAGTTTTACTGTTGGGTGGTTGTTTGTATTTTTTTTTTACAGGTAAAAGAGCTGGTTTCTTTGGGACATTGCCCTGCAAAAGGCCTTTTTAAGGGCTATTGGCAATTTAGTTTAGGCTAGGGTTTTTTTTATTTTGGGGGGCTTTTTTATTTTGACTATTAGATTAGGTGTAATTAGTTTAAATATTTGATAATTTCTTTTTTATTTTGTGTAATTTAGTGTTTATTTGTTTTTGTAATTTAGTTAATTGTATTTAATTAATGTAATTTATTTAATTTTAGTTTAATGTTAGGTGTTAGTGTAAGACAGGTTAGGTTTTATTTTACAGGTAACTTTGTATTTATTTTAACTAGATAGTTAGTAAATAGTTAATAACTATTTACTAACTAATCTACCTAGTTAAAATAAATACAAACTTAGCTGTGAAATAAAAATAAAACCTAAGATAGCTACAATGTAACTATTAGTTATATTGTAGCTAGCTTAGGGTTTATTTTAAAGGTAAGTATTTAGTTTTAAATAGGAATTATTTAGTTAATGATAGTAATATTTATTTACATTTATTTTAATTATATTAAAGTTAGTGGTTTTAGGGTTAGACTTAGGGTTAGGGTTAGGTTTAGGGGTTAATAACTTTAGTATAGTGGCGGCGGTGACGTTGGGGGCGGCAGAATAGGAGTTAATAATATTTAACTAGTGTTTACAATGCGGGAGTGCCGCGGTTTAGGGGTTAATATGTTTATTATAGTAGCGGTGATGTCCGGAGCGGCAGATTAGGGGTTAATAATTTTATTTTAGTGTTTGCGATGCGGGAGGGTCTCAGTTTAGGGGTTAATAGGTATTTTATGGGTGTTAGTGTACTTTGTAACACTTTAGTTATGAGTTTTATGCTACAGCTTTGTAACGTAAAACCCATAACTACTGACTTTCAGTTTACGGTACGGATCTTGTAGTTATAGGCTGTACCGCTTACTTTTTGGACGAATAGGCAAACTCGTAATTCTGGCGCTATGGAAGTCCCATTGAAAAAAGACTTTTTGAAAGGTGCGGTAGTTACGTTGCATTACGGTCAAAAAAGTGTGCGGTACAGCTATACCTGCAAGATATTTAGTCAGAATTGACCACCTCGAATCCAAAGCAATTTTTTGGGGCAAAATCACAATTTTACCCAAAATATTATATATTCTCCAACAGGTAGTTTTCACCTCCCTAAGTGGTATCTTGCTGAAATGCAGGCTTGTATCAACCCATTTATGTGGTGACCAGTAAAACACAGAGTTAATACATTTTTAATTTACAGTACAGTAGGTAACAGTGGGTTAAGTGTCCCAAATATCCAAACATAATATAGAGCAGTAATGCTACTTAGGATATTAGAATGGCATAATGAAGCTAAGTCTAAGTTGTGGGTCTCTAAGGAGGCACACATATTTTAGATTCCTACAATGGGAACTTTCTGCTGGTTACCAAGGGACAGTGGAGCCTAAATAATAAATATGATTGCCCTACACAGACACATCTTTTCCTGCTGTGCATCTTTTCCTGATGTGACTGCATTCTTAATGTACGCAAAGGCTTCTCCTCCGCACAGTCTCCTTTATCCCACTATATCATTTAATGCTGAGTGCCTAGGGGGTCACAACCCACATACTTCATATAATAGAAAAATAGGAGATACAATAATGATTATAAAATTAGTTAATGGAGGGAAACTGAAACCAAAAAAAGATCTAGGGCAGATTGAGAGTGGTTGATTCACATTGTGACTAAAATATGTACAATTTTATTTGATAAAAACTTCACCTTACAAAGAAGTTTTAAGGTCACCTACAATATCTGAACAATAGTTTATTTCTGAATCCATTATAAAGAGCTCCCTGTCCCTGACTTTAACCAGGCAACTTCTAAGTAGTCTACAACATGCACAATTACCTTCCTTTACTTCCCAATGGCATGCAGATTTATGAAGGAAACTCCCCGCAAAATACTGGTTGGAAAATTTTCACAAAACAATCAAGTCGTCCATGTCTTCACAGTTACACAAACTTAACTTCAAAATAATCTATTGATGGTATTTTACCCCAGTTCAAATTAAACTTATATGCCCCCACTGTAATGTATTTTGTTGGAGGGATGTGGAAACATGGGCTCTCTGATACATATAAAGTGGCACTGTACAAATAAGCAATCCTTTGGGACAGAGGTTGAAACGTTTGCTCATTATCTCTTTGGAGACTCCATTAAATTACAGCCCACACATGCATTGCTTAAAGGGCCATGAAACCCACATTTTTTCTTTCATGATTTAGAAAAAGCATGTGATTTTAAACAACTTTCTCATTTACTTCTATTATCCAATTTGCTTCATTCTCTTGATATTCTTTGCTGAAAAACATATCTAGATATGCTCAGTAGCGGCTGATTGGTGGCTGCACATAGATGACTCATGTGATTGGCTCACCCATGTGCATTGCTATTTCTTTAAAAAAGGATATCTAAAGAATGAAGCAAATTAGGTAACAGAAGTAAATTGGAATATAGTTTAAAATTGTATTCTCTATCTGAATCATGAAAGAAAACATTTGGGTTTAGTGTCCCTTTAAAGGGACATTACAGGGAGGGCAGAATTATTAGGCAAGTTGTATTTTTGAGGATTAATTTTATTATTGAACAACAACCATGTTCTCAATGAACCAAAAAAACGAATTAATATCAAAGCTGAATAGTTTTGGAAGTAGTTTTTAGTTTGTTTTTAGTTATAGCTATTTTAGGGGGATATCTGTGTGTGCAGGTGACTATTACTGTGCAATTATTAGGCAACTTAACAAAAAAAACAAATATATACCCATTTCAATTATTTATTTTTACCAGTGAAACCAATATAACATCTCAACATTCACAAATATACATTTCTGACATTCAAAAACAAAACAAAAACAAATCAGTGACCAATATAGTCACCTTTCTTTGCAAGGACACTCAAAAGCCTGCCATCCATGGATTCTGTCAGTGTTTTGATCTGTTCACCATCAACATTGCGTGCAGCAGCAACCACAGCCTCCCAGACACTGTTCAGAGAGATGTACTGTTTTCCCTCCTTGTAAATCTCACATTTGATGATGGACCACAGGTTCTCAATGGGGTTCAGATCAGGTGAACAAGGAGGCCATGTCATTAGATCTTCTTCTTTTATACCCTTTCTTGCCAGCCACGCTGTGGAGTACTTGGACGCGTGTGATGGAGCATTGTCCTGCATGAAAATCATGTTTTTCTTGAAGGATGCAGACTTCTTCCTGTACCACTGCTTGAAGAAGGTGTCTTCCAGAAACTGGCAGTAGGACTGGGAGTTGAGCTTGACTCCATCCTCAACCCGAAAAGGCCCCACAAGCTCATCTTTGATGATACCAGCCCAAACCAGTACTCCACCTCCACCTTGCTGGCGTCTGAGTCAGACTGGAGCTCTCTGCCCTTTACCAATCCAGCCACGGGCCCATCCATCTGGCACATCAAGACTCACTCTCATTTCATCAGTCCATAAAACCTTAGAAAAATCAGTCTTGAGATATTTCTTGGCCCAGTCTTGACATTTCAGCTTGTGTGTCTTGTTCAGTGGTGGTCGTCTTTCAGCCTTTCTTACCTTGGCCATGTCTCTGAGTATTGCACACCTTGTGCTTTTGGGCACTCCAGTGATGTTGCAGCTCTGAAATATGGCCAAACTGGTGGCAAGTGGCACCTTGGCAGCTGCACGCTTGACTTTTCTCAGTTCATGGGCAGTTATTTTGCGCCTTGGTTTTTCCACACGCTTCTTGCGACCCTGTTGACTATTTTGAATGAAACGCTTGATTGTTCGATGATCACGCTTCAGAAGCTTTGCAATTTTAAGAGTGATGCATCCCTCTGCAAGATATCTCACTATTTTTGACTTTTCTGAGCCTGTCAAGTCCTTCTTTTGACCCATTTTGCCAAAGGAAAGGAAGTTGCCTAATAATTATGCACACCTGATATAGGGTGTTGATGTCATTAGACCACACCCCTTCTCATTACAGAGATGCACATCACCTCATATGCTTAATTGGTAGTAGGCTTTCGAGCCTATACAGCTTGGAGTAAGACAACATGCATAAAGAGGATGCCTAATAATTCTGCACTCCCTGTATACACTAGATTTTTCTTTGCATAAATGTTTTGTAGATTATCCATTTATATAGCCTATAAAGCCTATATCAGACAATATCCACAGCAAAAGGTGCAAGCAAAACAGTAGTCAAAAGATCTGTTCTAAAGTCAGCAACAAGTTTATCAGTCCACATTTCAAATTACGGACTGGATAAGGTAAAGGACATAACCAAGATACAGACTGGGGAAAGAACCAAAAGGGTAGGTCAGGACTTCTATACAGAATAACCAAGAACCAAACATTTCTTTTTTGAGCTTTGGCACCAATTCTGCTGCAAGGTGACTTCCGACGCTAAGGGCACAAATAGCACTACTCTTTACCTAGCTTAGCACTGCAGTTGGCAATCACGCAAGTTTGGTGAGTACTATCTTTGGAGTTCAGTGACAGGCTTTTATTTGGGTGTTTTTTATTTTTGGAATATTTTTTTTTCCTTTTTGGGCAGCAAAAGAACTTTAGGGCACTGCCCTACCAAATGCCCTTTTCAGGGTAATTTTTTAATATTTTTTTTTTTTTAGCTAGGCTTTCTTTTTGGGGTGGGGGTTACATTTATTGTAGAATGGGCTAGTATTTATTTTTGTGAAAAAGAGCTAATTCACTTTAGAGCAATGTCCTACAAAAAGCCCTTCTAATGGCATTTTTTAAGTGGGGCTTTAGTTTTACAATAGGCATAACTGTGTCTATTATTTTTTATATATTTTTTTTTTATTATTATGTTCTGTAATGGTAGCTTTTTTAATGTAATGCTAGTTTTTTATGTAATTTTTTTTTTTTTTTTTTTTAAAAAAAGGTAATGTTAGGACTTTTTTATGTAATGGTAGGTTGTTGTTTTTTAAGGTAAAGTTAAAGGGACACTGAACCCAATTTTTCTTTTCTTTTGTGATTCAGATAGAGCAGGCAATTTTAATTTTCTAATTTACTCCTATTATACATTTTATTCATTCTCATGCTATCTTTATTTGAAAAAGAAGGCATCTAAGCTAAGGAGCCAGCTGGCATCTAAACTTAAATTATTGCTTTTCAAATAAAGATAGCAAGAGAATGAAGACAATTTGATAATAGGAGTAAATTAGAAAGGTGCTTAAAATTGCATGCTCTATCTGAATCACAAAAGAAAAAAATTGGGTTCAGTGTCCCTTTAAGTTTTTTTTTCATGTAATGTTATTTTTTTTTTTTAAAGGGACAGATAAGTCAAAATTTAAACTTTCGGGGGGCGTGTCCAACCACCGACTAAGATGGCTGCTGTTAGTTAGTGCTCCACATTGAAGCTGTTATAAACTGCTGTTTAATCTTCCAGAGATCAGCGGACCCTGTTCTATTTTGTGAGAGTTGGGTTTGCTGCAACTTAAGGAACAGATCCATATAACTTTTTTGGAATAATAAGAGCGAGCAGACCTGACTAGGGAAGGTGCGCAACAGAGGCCTTGGAGCGGCTTATACCTTTTCCCTACCCCCTTAATCATTCTGACCCATCAGTCTACCAAGCCATTTGCACTGAAGTACATTCATTTACCTGAAACAAGATCGTTTTAAAGCATATTTTGTTTTGTAGTGGATTAAACCTTTTACAATATGAGAATGGAGGATTTAACAAATGCTCTAGGGCAAATCCTATTGAACTTTGAGAATAGGATATGCGCCATGCTACGGGAGACATCCCTACCCCAGTCATGCTATAACGGCATGGAGGAGACTGGATCTGAGACCCACGCCTCTGGTGCAAGTTTTCAGTCATGCCTTGCTATGTCGCGACACTATATGGAGATGATGTCGTCCCCAGGCCTAAATTGCTCCAGCCACCTGGTTGGAGAGGTGCAACACGGTCTTGCTCGACCTGAGTTTGATGACACATACCATGCGGTTGATTGCCAAGAGCAATGGGAACTACCACAACAAGAAAGAGTGAGATACCAACTGAGCACACGCTTGACAGACACGGAGCTCCTACCCATCATTGCTTTATCATTGCTGGTGAGTGAGAACCCTATTCTGAAGCAGAGCCCAGTCACTTGGACATCTGTGTGGGGGCTAATAGTTCCAGACTCCAAGTCCAACATGGCGGATGAGGATTTTTGCCCGCTGGTTTCAATGCCGGTCTATTTTTATCAAGAGGTGGTAGAGGTTAAATACTCATTTATGTCCTGGCCTCATAATACCCTTATCACACAAGAGTTTGACAGTACTGGAGTGGGGTAAGATACTATGATTTCTACAGCAGAACCTGCACTGATCCTATAGTGCGGTAACTGCCTGAGCATTGCGGTTAACCTGATATACATAATGGAACTATTCATAATGACATTGCGACTTACTGGCGCAGACCTTACGAAAGATATAGATCCTTTGGTTAGTCCTACAGTTCCACCTCGCTGGACGCTCAATTCTGATTATATTTATATTTTGTCTATACTAAGTGTTCTTTTCAAAGTTTGCAGTTTTTTTATAGTCGCTCTATAACATGCTAATGTAAATATTTGTGGGACTATGACATTTAATGAGAGACAGAAGTAATGTTTGGCGATTTGTTATATACCATATTTTATTTTGACTAGATGTTTGATTGGGTTTTGAACATGTGTAACTGTTGTATAGAACACTATACTATAGGCTCCTGAATGTGTGACCTTGCTCTCTAATTTGTATAGTATCCCCTAGGTCCATACTCTACATGATGAGCACAACTCCTCCAGTGTATGTTGTATAGTATGGGGCTTATCTCAATATCCTAGTATGCCTATTCCATAAAGATATAAAGTCAGTTTTTAGTCATTAGAGTTCACTATATGCTCCTACATATTCATTTCTGATCACCCTTTGATATAGTGATATTCAAATTTACGTGCTCGGCACTGGATTCATTAAGGTATTACTGTTAGTTTTATCCATTTATAGATTTCCCATCTTAGACTCATAAGGGCCTAATGCACTACTAGGACCTTATACCATTGTACCATGTGATAGGGTATGACAAAACAAGCACTATTGTTAATTTTCCTTTATACCCCCGAAATTTTATATATCCCAACAGAAACCCCCTTTTACACAAGGGTCTCCTGGTCTTATTTAGTAGCCCCACCTTAGAGAATACGCACACTTACTACTCCAATAGCTATCTAATTTTTCTTTATTTGTAAAGGTGTAAAGATTGTTTTTTTTTGTTTTTTTTAAATATATATTGACTGAGATGTGTTCATTGACACTGCACATGTTTTCCTCATGTAACTAATTACATCTATAGTTGTTTTATATTGAGGGTTCATAAGTGGCCCTATATGGTTATAGTCCTCCTATTATTTGTAATATCCCCTAGGTTTGAGGTCCAAAAGAGGCCTCGTCTGCTCATAGGAGGCTGGAAAAAAAAATTAGGGTATGAGCTTGATAACTTTTGTTTTCTTGTTACCACAGGTATTACTTGGACAGTAAGTGGTGCTTTAGCTTTCTTTACTCCCAACTACTAGCGATAATTATTAAGCTATTTGTCACTTTATGGTCATGAAGTGTAATGACTGTGTTTTCATTTTTGTATTTGTCTTTGTTTTTCAGACACCTGTATGTATATATTTCTTTTACCCTCAATAAAAAATTTTTTTTTTTAAAAATAAATAAACTTTCATGGTTCAAATAGATCATGCACTTTTAGACAACTTTCCAATTTACTTCTGTTAACAAATTTTCTTTGTTCTCTTGGTACTGAAGAGTAAAGCTAGGTAGGCTCATAAGAGTTTAGAGTTCAGGAGCGTGCACATGTCTTTAGAACTCTATGGCAGCAATGATTTGCAACATTGAATAAAAAATTTAAATAATGTTGCAAAACACTGCTGCCATAGAGTACTAAAGAAACATGCATGCTCTTATGAGCCTACATAATTTTACTCTTCAATAAACGATACCAAGAGCACAACGCACATTTGATAACAAAAGTAAATTGAATGTTTTTTTAAAAGTGCATACTCTATCTGAATCATGAAAGTTTAATTTTGACTTTACTGTTCCTTTAAGGTAATGTTAGTTTGTTTTGTTTTCATGTAATGTTAGTTCCCCCCACCAGTAACTTAGGGGGCGTTAGGGGGTTAGCTATTTAGGGAGTTTAGATATTGATAGGTATTTTGCGATGGGGGATGGCAGTTTAGGGGTTAATAATGTAGAGGGATACTTTGTGATGACGGTTGTGGTAGTTTAGGTGTTAATTGTGTAGAGGGGTATTTTCAGATGTGGAGATGTGTTGGTTTACGGGTAAACAGTGTAGAGGGGTATTTTGCAATGTGGTTGTGTGAAATTGTAAGGGTTAATAGTGTAGAGAGGTAATTTGCGATAGGGGTTGTCGTGGTTTGGGGGTTATTAGTGTAGAAGGGCACTTTGTGATGTGGCGGTTTAGGGGTTAATAGTTTAGAGGGGTATATTGCAATGTTGGGTGTGTGGCTGTTTAAGAGTTGAAAGTGTAGTGGGGTACTTTGAAGTGGGCTATATGGCAGTTTAGGGGTTATTAGAGTAGGGGACTTATGGCAATTCGGGTAAGTGCACAAGTATGGGTATTAGATTTTTCCTGCTTTTCTCGCTCCATTGAAGTCTCTGGGGGAGTACCTTAACGTGGTTTCGAGAACATCGGCTCTTTGCGCATTTAGGATTAGCGTGCAAGTGGAAAAACTTTATTTTTAACTTGTAATACGCACGCTACCCAATGAGCACAAAGAGCAGAGTTAGTGCGCAAATGGAAACAATAAATAGAGCTCCACTTGTAATCCAGCCCTTTGTGTAACCCAATTTTTCGGCAAAGTTCTGCTGCTGTAAAATGATAATGTGTCCAATGTAATCTTGGTGTAAATGATCCTTTATTGATTCTTACTGATGTCAATGGGATTCAATTATAGAAACACTGCCGACATTTAGTAAGCTCTAAGTGAAAAGAGACTTCACCATTAAAATGACATAGTAGCTGCAAATTATTGATTATCAATGAAAATACTAATTGTGATCACTAGAGAGTGATTCTGTACAAACAAAAAATCAATATCTAAAACAATAGTATAGAAACATGGTGACTTATATAATAATGGATAACTTCAATAAACTTCTCATTGTGTGAAAATTAAACCCCTCTTCCACAAAGGGTTAATATTTGAAGCAGACATCAAAAGAAACAAGAAATTCTAATAGTGAAGCTGTATACAATTAGAGGTAAGGCACATTGTTTAAGACAATAATTATTTGTCAGCAATGTAAACATGGACCCAGTGTAATAGTTCTATAACTTAAATAGTTATAAGGGGGATATTTTTTTTTTAAAGAACATATTAAGAGCATTTCATCAGTCACTTTGAAAAGCAATAAGGTGAAAATAGGAGGATAGTCTAGATTCACCTAGTTTAGAGATTTCTACTCAGTATGAGAATGTTCTGTATTTCACAAAGTATAATATTTAAAAAAAAGAATAGACGATTTGTAAAAAAAAAAAGACTGCTTACTAGGAAAAAAAAACAAGAAAAATAAGAATGGAAAATATTAAATAGTATGTTAGTTTAAAATGTACAGATAAAAGACTACATTTTAGTAATGCTATGGGAATAGTTATTGCAAGACATATCAGTAGTATTAATGTGCTGTTTGAATTTTCTGGGAAACTTTAACTGAAGAGTCAATAGACTGCGGTGTTATTGACTATGATGGGAAAGTGTTTAGTAGAAATATTAAAATTATCAAGGTAGCAGCAAAGAAAAATATATATGTGTGTATATATGTGTCTATATGTGTATATATATATGTATATATGTGTATATATATATGTATATATGTGTATATATGTGTATATATGTGTATATATGTGTATATATGTGTGTATATGTGTATATATGTGTATATATGTGTATATATGTATATATATATATATGTATATATCTGTATATATGTGTATATATGTGTGTATATATATGTATATATGTGTATATATATGTATATATGTATATATATGTGTATATATCTGTATATATGTGTATATATGTGTGTATATGTGTGTATATATGTATATATGTGTATATATATATGTATATATGTATATATATATGTGTATATATCTGTATATATGTGTATATATGTGTGTATATGTGTGTATATATGTGTGTATATATGTATATATGTGTATATATATATGTATATATGTATATATATATGTGTATATATCTGTATATATGTGTATATATGTGTGTATATGTGTGTATATATGTGTGTATATATGTATATATGTATATATATATATGTATATATGTATATATATGTGTATATATCTGTATATATGTGTATATATGTGTGTATATATCTGTATATATGTGTATATATGTGTGTATATATGTATATATGTATATATGTGTGTATATATGTATATATGTGTATATATATGTATATATGTATATATATGTGTATATATATGTATATATGTATATATATGTGTATATATCTGTATATATGTGTATATTTGTGTGTATATAATTCAGATTACATGGTCAAAACCTTTAACAAATAAAAGTTCATATTAGATAGAGCATTTATTTTTTCACTAACTATACTTTACTGGGCCCCAGGGTTAAGGCTAAACAGGGCCCCAATTTCAACAGTGACCTTTAGCCGTATGCGCAGACACAAAATGTAATTGCCAGAATGATTTTTTTCGAGGTTCATTTCAGCAGAATTTTGTACGTTGCCATCCGTTAAGGTTTTTCATGACTTTCTAATAGCGTGGATCCTGCCGCAAGCAGCGGGACCACGCTATTGTACCCTCTCTTCTTCCTTCTGGTCACCAGAAAAGCTATTAATAACACAATTGTCATAGAAAGGGGTTAAAGAATTTCTTTCTTAACAAAATTAATTTACCATTATTTCCAAAGGGAAACGGATAAAAAAACTAATTTTAAACAAAAAAAAAAAAAAACGAAAAACTAAAATCTTACATTATGGAACGAGCCAAATTAAAGGAATAGTATAGTAAAAAATAAACATTCATGATTCAGATAGAGCATACAATTTTACACAACTTTCAAGTTTACTTCTGTTTTCTAATGTGCTTTCTTCTCTTGCTATCCTTTGTTGAGAAACATACCTACATATGCTCTGGAGCAGCAATGCAGTACTGGGTATTAGCTGCTGATTGGTGGCTTGACATATATCCCTCTTGAAATTGGCTCGCCTGATGTTGTCATCTAGCTCCCAGTAAAGCATTGCTGCTCTTTTAACGACGGATACCAAGAGAATAAAGGGAATTTCCTAATAAAAGTAAATCACAGAGTTAAAATTATATGCTTTTTCTGAATGATTAAAACCTCCTACAACACTGAAATGCAGGATAGTTAGATTTATGGGACTATGTTCCTGATGAAAGTACTGTGCAAATGAAGGTGGTATTGGGGAACAAGGGCAAGCTGCTTGAAAGGCTAGCTTCAAGCATGGCAAGGGATAAACCACTGACAGTTACCATCTGACCTATCAGTCATGTTATTTTCCTTGACTGCTGCCTGGACATCCCCTAGAGTTAATACCCCTAAAATGTTCTATGGTGGGTTGAACACATTGCTGTGATATTGAAGGTTCCTCTGCTTACTGCAATCATCATGTCCTGACTATAGTTAGTAGTGTAGCTTTTAGCGAGTGGTGGTGCTGGCTTTTTTATAGATCTTGTTTTGCTACTACTACTGCTGCTGCTTGCCCCACTTTCTTCCCTCAATAACACAGCCTTGTGGTGTGTGGAGCTGTTGGGTCATCCAGTAGCTTATGAGATGACCCAGTACTCTCCCATGGCTAACTTTATTGTCGCATAAGTTTAGGGTTGCCACCTCAGCCATGTTTTCCGGGACACTTATGAGTTACACATGCTGCAGGGTGTGCAGGGAGGAACATGTATTATGTTTTTGGACAGCATTATTCATATTCCTCCCTGCACACCCTGCAGCATGTGTAACTTATAAGTGTTCTGTATTTTAAGGGATGGGTGGCAACCCTACATAAGTTCCATTTATCAAAGTAGTGGAGTGGACAAGATTTGTAATTGGTGATGCTGTTGTATTAACTGGCTGTTCTACAACTGGAGATGATGGTAGTGATGAAGAGGGAGAGAAAGCAGGTAGAGGTTGCTGGCCTAAAACCTAGTGCTGCTGCCAACCATTCACAGCCTGTGTAGTGGAATATCCTCCTCCACTATCTCCTCAGGCTTGTAATCAAGTTCCTCCTGGTCCAAAGTAAACACTATGGCGACATGCTGGGTGTCAGAGTAATATCCTCATCGCCAAAAGCAGAGACTAGGGAAACTTGCTGAATAATTCCTTCTTCTCCCTGACTACTGTCTGTTCATCTTCTACACCTGCAGTGTCTGTCCTGCTGCTGCTGAAAGGCAAGCTTTCATAGTCTGATAAACCCATCCGGCTGCTGCTATAGAATATGGAGGGAATCAGGACAGTGACAGAATTGGCAGTCGGGAACTTGATGGTGGCACTTGACTTAACATACTCTACAAAAAGCTTATGTATACATGGAGGCTGCTTGGTAACCTCAGACCCCTTCCCAATCCTGCTACTATGCCTGGAGTCAAACAATGTCAATTCAACACCTACACCTTCAGTGTTCCTCACTCTGTTTTACTTATATGGGCTTAGATATAGATGACTCTTTCTGTTACAGATGCTGCTGTTAGGACTGGTTGTGGTGGGATCTGCATACAGTATCTCCTACTTCTTATGGACATGGGTTTGTCTGCTATAGAAAATGCTGAAGATTACCCTACTTCTGCTGCATGGGCTGTACCAGTAAAAACCCCACTGCAACAAAATTAAACTCTAAAACTGATGATTAGATTCACAATTAACACAAGAAAAATGCAATTATTGTACTGAAAGTACCATGCAGTTGTGTCAAAGTGACAGTCTAACTTTAGAATTGTTATTATTTAAAAAGTTGAAATCCCTTTAATACCCATTCCTCAGTTTTGCATACTGTTATATTAATACACTTTTTACCTCTGTCATTAACTTGTATCTAAGCTTCTGCAGTCTGCCCCTTTATTTCAGTTCTTTTGACAGACTTGCATTTTAGCCAATCAGTGCTGACTCCACGGGAATGAACACAATGCTATCTATATGACACACATAAACAGTTCAATGGCTTAGAAATTAGCATATGAGCCTACCTATGTTTAGCTTTGTACAAAGAGTACCAAGAGAACAGAGCAAATTTGATGACAAAATTAAATTTGAAATGTGCCCCAAATGCCCTCAAAATAGAGGGCATTATAGTTTTTTATTTAAACAAAAAAATGTAGCATTTTTTAAAATGAATTGAGGCTTTAACGTTGGTCGGTGTGAGCTATAAGAAAAAAAGCGGCACTGAAAAGTGCCATTAAATTGCAATCTATGGGAACTGTGTGTTCTCATAGACCGCAATGTAAATATATATGTATATATTCATATACATATATATTTAAAAATGCTGCCCATCGCTACGTTTCTTATCCCCTTTGCTGCGCTAGATTCTGATACCATTTCTGACAGCATCAGAACAAGACTTCTATATAAATCTATGTAAGTGTGCTCTCATGATCACAATGCTTCCTAGCAATGTGAATGCAAGCTTGCGTTCAAATTTCGATTTACTTGTAATACCAGTGCACATTATTGTGCATTGCCGGGGCTTCCCATTTCGATTGATGACGTCATGCGCAATGACGTGATGACGTCACCGACCAACTTTATTTAAACATTACAATGGACAATATAGGGAAAGGGGGCATGCTGCTTAGAAGCCTATATCTCAGGCATCTAATCAGCTACAGACATCCAAGATCCACCGTTGCAAAAGAAAATCGTCTAACCGTTTCAACGGTATAAGTCTTGGGGATCTAGGGAAGAAAATAAAAAAGTAAAAAAATATATATATATTTAAAAATAGTAAAAAACAAAAAAGCTTAAATCCAGCTTAGCACTCAAAGGGTTAAAAAGATAGATAATCACTTTTTACCCATTCCCCGGTTTTGCACAACCAAAATGCCGGGTTTTACAGGGTTTTGGTATCACATATGCGGCACCACATATAAATGCGGTGCTTATATTTCACCCTTTGTCTGCAATTTTTACTCCCATAAGCTAACATAGAACCGCATTGCAAATCGGTATCACATATTCAACACAAGGACTTACGCAGCAAAAATGGAGACATTTTACTCCATTTTTACCTCTCCACACATAGACAGGCGCAGCAAGACTTGCGCTGAGTATGTGAGTACTGTAACCCCTTGAAAATAGTAACTAACACCTAACGCATGCGCAATATCTATCTACCAGTCAACTGCCAACCCTCACCGCAATAACTAATAAACTTTATTAACCCCTAATCCATCAACCCACACATTGCAAAACATCTAATTAACCTATTAACCCCTAATCCGCCAACACCCCACAGCGCTATATATCTAATAAAGTGTTTAACCCCTAAACAACCATCATCCCACAACGCAAAATTACTTAATAACCTATTAAACCCTAATCTGCCATTCACCCATATCGCAAAGTTCCTATTAAAACTATTAACCAGTAAACCGCCATTCCCCACCAAAGCAATAAACTTAATTAACCTATTAACCCCTAATCAGCCATTAACCCACATCGCAACAAACCTATGAAATCTATTAACCCCTAATCTGCCAAACCCCAAACAACGAAAATACCTAATAAAATTGCTAAGCCCCCTAACCTAATATCCCCTAAATGAACCCCAATTACCTAAATTAAAAAATACTAATTTACAAACAATTAAAATAAAAAAAGATAACATTACTTAAAAATAAAAAAAACTAAGATTAAATTAATCTAAGATTACAAAAAATAAATAAGTCTAACATTACATAAAATAATAAACCAAATTATCAAAAATAAAAAAATAAACCTTATCCCTATGAAAATAAAAAAGCCCCCCCAATTAAAAACACCCCCTACCAATAGCCTGTAAAAGGGCCTTTTGTAGGGCATTGTCCTAAATTAAACAGCTCCGATTGGCTGATTGGATCAGCCAATAGAATGCGAGGTCAATTCTATTGGCTGATCCAATCAGCCAATCGGATTGAACTTCAATCCGATTGGCTGATTAAATCAACCAATCAACCAATCAGATTGGTTGTAATGTTGGGGGGGGGTATTGTATTTCTTCTTTTTACAGGTAAAAGAGCTGATTACTTTGGGGCAATGCCCCGCAAAAAGCCCTTTTAAGGGCTGGTAAAAGAGCTGATTACTTTGTAATTTAGTTTAGGATAGGGGATTTTATTATTTTGGGGGCCTTTTTATTTTATAAGGGGGCTTAGATTAGGTGTAATTAGATTAAACTTCTTGTAATTTTTTTTATTTTTTGTAATTTAGTGTTTGTTTTATTTGTAATATAGTTTAGTTTATTTAATTGTATTTTATTTTAGATAATTGTAGTTAATTTATTTAATTAATTTATTGATAGTGTAGTGTTAGGTGTATTTGTAACTTAGGCTCGGATTTATTTTACAGGTAATTTTGTAATTATTTTAACTAGGTAGCTATTAAATAGTTATTAACTATTTAATAGCTGTTGTACCTAGTTAAAATAAATACAAAGTTGCCTGTAAAATAAATATAAATCCTAAAATAGCTACAATGTAACTATTAGTTATATTGTAGCTATATTAGGGGTTATTTTATAGGTAAGTATTTAGTTTTAAATAGGATTAATTTATTTAATTATAGTAATTTTATTTAGATTTATTTAAATTTTATTTAACTTAGGGGGTGTTAGGGTTAGGGTTAGACTTAGTTTTAGGGGTTAATAACTTTATTATAGTAGCGGCGACGTTGGGGGCGGGAGATTAGGGGTTAATAATTGTAGGTAGGTGGCAGCGACGTTGGGGTGGCAGATTAGGGGTTAATAAAATTTATTATAGTGTTTGCCAGGCGGGAGTGCGGCGGTTTAGGGGTTAATACATTTATTATAGTGGCGGCGATGTCCGGTCGGCAGATTAGGGGTTAATAAGTGTAGGTAGGTGGCAGCGACATTGGGGGGGGCAGATTAGGGGTTAATAAATATAATGTAGGTGTCGGCGAAGTTAGGGGCTGCAGATTAGGGGTTCATAGGTATAATGTAGGTGGCGGTGATGTCCGGTCGGCAGATTAGGGGTTCAAAAATGTTATTTTAGTGTTTGCGATGTGGGGGGGGGGGCTTGGTTTAGGGGCTAATAGGTAGTTTATGGGTGTTAGTGTACTTTGTAGCACTTTAGTTAAGAGCTTTATGTTCCGGCTTAGCCCATAAAACTCAGGTAGAGGCTGTACCTTTCACTTCTTCCAAGACTTGTAATACCAGCGTTAGCTAAATCCCATTAAAAAGATAGGATATGCAATTGACGTAAGGGGATTTGCGGTATGGAAAAGTCGCAGAAAAAAAGTGAGCGGTACACCTGTACCTGCCAGACTCGTAATACCAGCGGGCGTTAAAAATCAGCGTTAGGACCCCTTAACGCTGCTTTGTAAAGCTAACGCAGAACTCGTAATCTAGCCGAAAGTGATTTAAAAATGGCAGAGCTTCCCCTTGTATCCCACCTCCCTAGGATAGGTTAAAACTGGATTGTTTAAGCCTGTATGTCATTTAATGCTTGACTGTCATTAGTAAAACTCTGGCAGGATTAAACAGGGGACATTGGACGCATGAACTGTCAAACCTCTGTTACATCATTGCAATCAAATTAAAGTTCCCTCCACTTACATCAGTTTCCTTTCTCTTTTGCATGGAACTAAAGACAGGAACACTAATTGTTCATATATTTGTTGTTTCTTTATTTCTTTCTTCTCCCATTTAATTGGAACACTTTTTAAGGCTCCTAAAAGACACCTTAATAACTTTTTTCTACTAAATCAACTATTACGAACAACATTTTTGAAGCATTCAAAATAAAAACAGTATTCACAAACACATAATAAATTGTGAACAACTTTGGGCTGCATAAAAGCTCAGAATTACCACCTAGTGACCTTTAAAACATCAAAGCTGAACATTTTCTGAACACATTTCAGGTTCCCAAAACAAGCACAGATTTAAATTTAGTATTAAAAGTTATATAAGATTTCTTTTGTGAACAAAATGCAAAAGTAACAAATCTGTTTCTCTACAACCAATTACTGTTGCTATAACAATTATACATTAAAAAACTATAATGAAATGGTAAATTATATTTTATATTTTTCCATTATGTTTTAGGATTATAGAATTTAAAAGTGAATTATAATATCTACTAGTCCTAAAGCCCGTTCACATGGGCCATTTTTTCTAGTACAGTAGTCCCACCCCTTGCGCTCTCTCCCTCTCCCCTCTCTCTCTCCCCCCTCTCTTTTGCTCTCTCTCTCCCCCTCTCTTTTGAGTTCTCTCCCCCCTCTCTTTTGAGCTCTCTCTCTCCCCCCTCTCTTTTGCGCTCTCTCTCTCCCCCTCTCTTTTGCACTCTCTCTCCCCCCTCTCTTTTGCTCTCTCTCTCCCCCTCTCTTTTGAGCTCTCTCTCTCCCCCTCTCTTTTGTGCTCTCTCTCTCCCCCTTTCTTTTGCGCTCTCTCTCCCCCCTCTTTTTTGCGCTATCTCCCCCTCTCTTTTGCGCTCTCTCTCCCCCCTCTCTTTTGTGCTCTCTCTCCCCCTCTCTCTCTCCCCTCTCTTTTGCGCTCTCTCTCCCCCCTCTCTTTTGCGCTCTCTCTCTCCCCTCTCTTTTGCGCTCTCTCTCCCCCCCTCTCTTTTGTGCTCTCTCTCCCCCTCTCTTTTGAGCTCTCTCCCCCCCCTCTCTTTTGCGCTCTCTCTCCCCTCTCTTTTGCGCTCTCTCTCCCCCCTCTCTTTTGCCCTCTCTCTCCCCCCTCTCTTTTGTGCTCTCTCTCCCCTCCTCTCTTTTGTGCTCTCTCCCCCTCTCTTTTGCGCTCTCTCTCCCCCCTTTCTTTTGCGCTCTTATCCCCTTCTCTCTCTCTCCTCCCTCTTTTGTGCTCTCTCTCCAACCCTCTCTTTTGTGCTCTCTCCCCCCTCTCTTTTGTGCTCTCTCCCCCTCTCTTTTGTGCTCTCTCTCTCCCCATCTCTTTTGCGCTCTCTCCCCCCTCTCTCTCTCCCCTCTCTTTTGCGCTCTCTCTCCTCCCTCTCTTTTGTGCTCTCTCTCTCCCCTCTCTTTTGTGCTCTCTCTCCCCCCTCTCTTTTGAGCTCCCCCCCCCACTCTTTTGCACTCTCTCTCCCCTCTCTTTTGTGCTCTCTCTCCCCCCTATCTTTTGCGCTCTCTCTCCCCCTATCTTTTGCGCTCTTTTGTGCTCTCTCTCCTCCCTCTTTTGTTCTCTCTCTCCCCCCTCTCTTTTGTGCTCTCTCCCCCCTCTCTTTTGTGCTCTCTCCCCCTCTATTTTGTGCTCTCTCTCTCCCCATCTCTTTTGCGCTCTCTCTCCCCCCTCTCTTTTGTGCTCTCTCCCCCTCTCTTTTGTGCTCTCTCCCCCTCTCTTTTGTGCTCTCTCCCCTCTCTTTTGTGCTCTCTCTCACCATCTCTTTTGCACTCTCTCTCCCCCCTCTCTTTTGCGCTCTCTCTCTCCCCTCTCTTTTGCGCTCTCCCCCCCCTCTCTTTTGAGCTCTCTCTCCCCCTCTCTTTTGAGCTCTCTCCCCCCTCTCTTTTGTGCTCTCTCTCCCCTCTCTTTTGCGCTCTCTCCCCCCTCTCTTTTGCCCTCTCTCTCCCCCCTCTCTTTTGTGCTCTCTCTCCCCTCCTCTCTTTTGTGCTCTCCCCCCCTCTCTTTTGCGCTCTCTCTCCCCCCTCTCTTTTGCGCTCTTCTCCCCTCTCTTTTGTGCTCTCTCTCTCCTCCCTCTTTTGTGCTCTCTCTCCCCCCTCTCTTTTGTACTCTCTCCCCCCTCTCTTTTGTGCTCTCTCCCCCTCTCTTTTGTGCTCTCTCTCTCCCCATCTCTTTTGCGCTCTCTCCCCCCTCTCTCTCTCCCCTCTCTTTTGCGCTCTCTCTCCCCCGTCTCTTTTGCGCTCTCTCTCTCCCCTCTCTTTTGTGCTCTCTCTCCCCCCTCTCTTTTGCGCTCTTCTCCCCTCTCTTTTGCGCTCTCTCTCTCCTCCCTCTTTTGTGCTCTCTCTCCCCCCTCTCTTTTGTGCTCTCTCCCCCCTCTCTTTTGTGCTCTCTCCCCCTCTCTTTTGTGCTCTCTCTCTCCCCATCTCTTTTGCGCTCTCTCCCCCCCTCTCTCTCTCCCCTCTCTTTTGCGCTCTCTCTCCCCCCTCTCTTTTGCGCTCTCTCTCTCCCCTCTCTTTTGTGCTCTCTCTCCCCTCTCTCTTTTGTGCTCTCTCTCCCCCCTCTCTTTTGAGCTCTCTCCCCCCCCCCCACTCTTTTGCACTCTCTCTCCCCTCTCTTTTGTGCTTTCTCTCCCCCCTATCTTTTGCGCTTTCTCTCCCCCATCTCTTTTGTGCTCTCTCCCCCCCTCTTTTGCACTCTATCTCCCCTCCTCTCTTTTGCACTCTCTCCCCCCTCTCTTTTGTGCTCTCTCCTCCCTCTTTTGTGCTCTCTCTCCCCCCCCTCTCTTTTGCACTCTCTCTCCCCCCCTCTCTTTTGCCCTATCTCCCCCTCTCTTTTGCGCTCTCTCCCCCCTCTCTTTTGCTCTCTCTCACTCTGCATATGACAGCTTCGAACAAACACACTTGGCCTTTTATATTATAGGATGTATTTCATCTGAAAGAGGGCATTTTAATTAATACACCTTTTTATTAATATTTCTATGCGTTTTCTTTTTATTATTTTGGTAACATGCAAGTCATTTTGTTGGGCTTAGTGCTATAATAGTAGTGATGTTGATCATAATGGTGCTTGTGGACTTGCTGCCACATGGAATTTTTGAGATTTAGTCTTGATCCCATATTCATTTTATTATAAAGACCAAATAATGTGAATAAAAATCATAATTTACTGTGACAAGGAAGAAACTTTCAAAGATCAAAAATCTGAAAGAAAGGAAACCAGAGACAGGTAAAGTGAATCCATTGATGCCTCTGGTGTATCTGTTACAGCCAAGTTAGTACTCCCACAGTATAGAGCTAATATAGCTCTGAGACAATAACATTGGTAAAAATGGGGTCTCTTCCAGACTTGAAAACATTTATTAAAATTGATAAAAACAATATAATCTGCTTAAAGGTCACTCGGTATAACTGAAAATAACTGCTTTTGTCAATGTAAGAGTAGGTCCTATCATCCAAATTCCATTTTAAGAGAATAAACATAGTTCAGCGGATCTAGTTTAGTTAACCCTCCCTGTGACCTGCAATTTTCATTCAAATTATTTGGCCTTTTTATATTAATTTCATAGTTTGAAATCACTTTATTTTTATTTTCTACATTATTTTTTTTTTTGCTGACTTTTGCTGGGGAATTTACATTGGTGGTAACAGTGAGATGCAAAGTCAAAAAGCCATTCAGTTGGTAAAAAGTGATATTGGCTTCTGTTTTTCAATAGGTGCACAAAACCCATCAGGTGCAGTCCTACCCATTTTTGTATTTAGTGCAGGTTTAGAAGAAACACACTATGTTACTAATTAACTCTAACCTGATGGTATCAAAATTATTTTACTTTTCATATTAACCAGTGATTAATACCACAAGGTCAGAGATTAGAAATGTCTAATGAGATTTCATAGTAAACTTCCTTTAACCTAGGATGGAAATAAAATGACTGTATCTGTACGTAAGACGCAAATCATTGGACAAGCATTCTAAAGGACTGAGAAAAGTGTCTTTTAAATAGGATATGGCTATCTTCCTTTTTTAAATAATGATGTATATGTCACATTTTCTAGTCAACTTTTTACAGTTATGCTGCATCACTTTCAAGCGATTTAGAATATGGTTAATGTTCTTTTAACATTCAGCAAAAGGAAATTGTAAGACAAAATGAGCAGAGTATGATGATTAGCAACTGTCAAAAAAAGCTTGTTTGGCCCATTCAAACTTACCTAAACTTTTGTTTATGATTTTAAACAAGTTTTCTAATGTATATGTGCAATCCCGTTTCAGTTTTCAAAATTTTATTTTCTTTTACACACAGAGGTAACTTTAACAAAACCATCCAGTTTGTTAACAGAAGAATAAGTTCATTCTTTGTGCAAGCTTCAAAAACAGCAAGTCTCTGCCTGCGGCAAAAACAAAAACAAATGTCAATCTTTGCTGACTTGTTTGTATTAGCAAAGAAACACAGCAAACTTTACTTTTCACCACACAGCACAAAACACCAGTTCCAATGACAGGCTAAGATTTTACTTAGCCTAAGAAAGCCTTCCTTTTTAAAACCCAGGGGCGCGATCCGATATAGATCGTAGTTTGCGGCGCAAGCGAGGGAACCCGCGTCGCCCACAGTTTCAGCTCGCAACTCGAGCTATCCCATATACGGTGCCGTCAGATGCTAACGTGCCGTAAGTCGGATAAACCAGTGATGTCCAGAAATCTGCGCAAGTACAAATTTCTGGCGTCGCCAGTGACGTGCGGCACGTTAGAAACTGCCGGCGCCTACAAAACCTGACTAAAGTCTAAATCACCCGCACTGTCTAACACGCCTCCCTAACATAGCCCGACACGTCTAACCCTCTATCCGCTATCCCCCCTCACTATCCTAACAATAAAATATGTATTAACCCCTAAACCGCTGCTCCCGGAGCCCGCCGCTACCTAATAAAGTTATTAACCCCTAAACCGCCGCCAGCTATATTAAATCTATAACTCCCTAAAGTGAGCCCCTAACACTGCCGCCATCTACCTTACCTACCCCCTAAAGTGAGCCCCTACCCGCCGCTATCTATTTTAAAATTATTAACCCCTAATCTAATCCCCCTACCCCGCCGCCATCTATATTAAATTATTTAACCCCTAAAATACTAAACTATCCCTACCACTAAACCTAAGTCTAACCCTACAAATAGCCCTGAAAAGGGCTTTTTGCGTGGCATTGCCCCAAAGTAACAGCTCTTTTGCCAGCCCTTAAAAGGGCTTTTTGCGGGGCATGCCCCAAATAATTCAGCTCTTTTGCCAGCCCTTAAAGGGGCTTATGGCGGGGCTTTGTCACAAAGTAAACTGCTCTTTTGCCTACAATCTACATCCCCCTACACCGCGGCCACCTATAATAAATGTATAAACCCCTATTCTAATCCCCCTACACCGCCGCCACCTATATTAACTATATTAACCCTAATTATATTAGGGTTAATATAGTTAATATAGTTATTATATTATATATTAACTATATTAACCATAATTATATTAGGGTTAATATAGTTAATATCGTTATTATTATATATATATATATATATATATATATATATATATATATATATATATATATATATATATATATATATATATATATATATATATATATTAAGTATAATAACCCTATCTAACTCTAACATCCTAACTAAACTCTTATTAAAATAAATCTAATATTAATATTATTAATTAAAATATTCCTATTTAAATCTAAATACTTACCTATAAAATAAACCCTTAGATTGCTACAATATAATTAATAATTACACTGTAGCTATGTTAGGGTTTATATTTATTTTACAGGTAAATTGATAATTATTTTAACTAGGTATAATAGCTATTAAATAGTTATTACCTATTTAATAGCTACCTAGTTAAAATAATTACCCAATTACCTGTAAAATAAATCCTAACCTAAGTTACAAATACACCTACACTATCAATAAATTAAATAAACTACAAATATCTATCTAAAAATACAATTAAATAAACTAAACTAAATTACAAAAAAAAACAAACACTAAATTACAAAAAAATAAAAAAAAGATTACAAGATTTTTAAGCTAATTACACCTATTCTAAGCCCCCTAATAAAATAATAAACCCCCAAAATAAAAAAAATTCCCTACCCTATTCTAAATTAAAAATAGTTCAAAGTTATTTTACCTTACCAGCCCTTAAAAGGGCCTTTTGTGGGGGCATGCCCCAAAGAAAACTGTTCTTTTGCCTGAAAAAAACATACAATACCACCCCCCAACATTACAACCCACCACCCACATACCCCTAATCTAACCCAAACCCCCCTTAAATAAACCTAACACTACCCCCCTGAAGATTTCCTTACCTTGTATTCACCCCGCCGGGCAGAACTCTTCATCCGATCTGGGCGATGTCCAATCAAGCGGCAAAGAAGAATTCTTCATCCCGGTGATGTCTTTCTCCAAGCGGCAGCAAAGTCTTCTTCCATCGGGCAGCATCTTCCATTAAGCGGCATCTTCAATCTTCATTCTTCGCTCCTCCAACGCGGAGCATCCATCCCGGCCGACGACTGAACGACGAATGAGGTACCTTTAAATGACGTCATCCAAGATGGCGTCCGTCGAATTCTGATTGGCTGATAGGATTCTATCAGCCAATCGGAATTAAGGTAGAAAAATCTGATTGGCTGATTGAATCAGCCAATCAGATTCAAGTTCAATCTGATTGGCTGATCGGTTCAGCCAATCGGATTGAACTTGAATCTGATTGGCTGTTGCGCACACAACCTTAAATGAATGTTGACTGTGCGAGGAAGCCAAACAAATTCACCTAGATGCAGCATATGCAAACCCGAAGCCTTAAAAAAACCCTTGCAACCGCCTGCACGAAATAACTAAAAAAACACGTAACCTCCTGCAAAAAATGAAAAAAAAAATACGTAACTGCCCGCACAAAGTATAACAAAAAAAAAATAACATCCTGCACAAAAGATTAACAAACACCTAAACCATCAACCCCCACATCGCAAAACAATAAAGTAATTAACTCCTAATTCACATATAATATAATCAAAATATTAACCTCTTAACGGTCAACCACCCACATCACAGTAAACCTAATAAACCTAATAACCCCTAAACCCAAAAACACCCACATTGCAATAAACCTATTTAACCTATTAACTCTTAAAACGCCAAACACTCACTCTGCAATCAACCTAATTAACCTATTAACCTCTAAACCACCAAACCCCCCACAACGCAAATAACTAATTTAATTACTAAGCCCCCTAACGTAACACCCCCTAAATTAACCCCAATTACTACTAAATTACAATTTAAATAAAAAACTAACATTAAATTACAAAAAATGTAAAAGTGTAACATTACAGAAAAAATTAACAAAATTATCAAAAATAAAAAATTATACCTAATCCCTATGAAACTAAAAAAGCCCCCAAAATAAAAACACCCCCTAATCTAAACTACTAATAGCCCTTAAAAGAGCATTTTGTAGGGCATTGCCCTAAGTTAAACAGCTCTTTTACCTCTAAAAAATACTAAGTCCTCCCCTTATGTAAAACCCCCACCCACCAAACCCCCCAAAATAAAAAAAACTAACACTATAAAAAACTAAGCTACCCATTGCCCGGAAAGGGGAAAGGGGCATTTGTATGGGCATTGCCCTAATCTAAAAAAAAACACCCAAAAAATAAAAATAAAAAAGCCTAAACCTAAGCCCCAAATATACTCACTCTTCCTGAAGTCTGGCAGAGAAGGTCTTCTTCCAGACGGCTCGATCATCTTCTATCTACATCCAGAGCGAAGGCGGCACGGAGCAGAGGTGCGGAGCTGTCTTCCCGATGCCTGGATCCTTATCGACGGTCCTCAGTGGTGTGGAGGCTCCTCTTCATATGATCGTCCGTCGCACACTGAAGATTGAATACAAGGTACTCCATATTTATTGGGGTACCTTGCTTTCCTATTGGCTGAAATTTTGAAATCAGCCAATAGGATGAGAGCTACTGAAATCTTATTGGCTGATATGAACAGCCGATAGGATTTCAGTATCTCTAATCCTATTGGCTGATTTCAACATTTCAGCCAATAGGAATGCAAGGTACCCCAAATTGATTGCAGTACCTTCCATTCAATCTTTAGTGTACAATGGACATCGGATGAAGAGGAGCATCCGCTGAGGACCACCTCCGGTGAGGACCGTCGCTGAGGATCCACGCATTGGGAAAGACAACTCTGCACCTCCGATCCGTACCACCTTTGCTCCGAGCCGCCTGGAAGAAGACCTTCTCCGCCGGACTTCAGGAATGGTGAGTACCTATTTGGGGCTTAGTGTTAGGATTTTTTTTTTTTTTTTATTATTATTTTTAAGATTAGGGATTTAATTGGCTGGAAAAGAACTGATTGCCCTTTTAAGGGCAGTAAATCAGCTGAATGCCCTTTTAAGGGCAATTACCATACAAATGCCCCGTTAGAGGCAATGGGTAGTTTAGGGTTTTTTTGTGTTATTTTTTTTTTATTTTGGGGGGTTTGGTGGATGGGGTTTTTTACTGTTAGGGTGTAATTGGTAATTTGTTTAGGTAAAAGAGCTGTTTAACTTAGGGCAATGCCCTACAAAAGCCCTTTTAGGGGGTGTTTTTATTTTGGGGGGATTTTTTATTTTTATAGGGTTATTAGTTTATTTTTATTTTTTTTATTTAGGATAGCTTTGTTTATTTATTTTGTAATTTTACATTTTTTATTTTTTGTAATTTTAGCTTTGGGGGTTGTAGTTTTTTTTTTAAAAAAAATGAACTGCCCTCTGGGCAGGCTTATAGCCTAGTTACTTTAATAAATATAATTTCAGGATTTATTATATTTTATTTATTGTAAAATTATATTGCAAAAATGTATGCTTAATTAAAGGGACAGTCAAGTCCATAAAAAAAGTTCATGTTGCAAATAGGGCATGTAATTTTAAACAACTTTCCAATTTACTTATATAACCAATTTTGCTTTGTTCTCTTGGTATTCTTAGTTGAAAGCATAACCTAGGAAAGCTCATATGATAATTTCTAAGCTCTTGAAGACTGTATCATATAACATGCTTTTTTATTTGCTTTTCACAACAGGGGAGAGCTAGTTCATGTAAACCATATAAATAACAATGTGATCACGCCCGTGGCTTGTGGCAGACACTGCACTAATTGGATAAAATTAAAGTCAATAGATAATAAATAAAATGTCATGTGATCAGGGGGCTGTCAGAAGATGCTTAGATACAAGGTAATCACAGAGGTAAAAAGTGTATTAATATAACAGTGTTGGTTATGCAAAACTGGGGAATGGGTAATAAAGGGATTATCTATCTTTTTAAACAACAAAAATTCTGGTGTTGACTATCCCTTTAAAAAAACTGTCTGTATGAAATAATACAATAAGTTGAGTAAAATAATTCTATTTGTATTCTGTTTTTACATTGATATATTTGGAGGACACATTGAGCTTCAGATAGTAACTTGTAGGGGAAGAAAAAACGCATTGTAATATACGAGTTTCAAAATAATTATTAGGAGACCTTTAGATAATTGGGCCCTAAATAAGAAAGCAAGTGGTGTATTTCGGGGGGTCTGTGCTTGGGCACCAAATGAGAAGTAAACACATATTTCATTGTTTTTGAGGCATGGGCCAGACATGAAAAACCACAATACTCGCAGGGGCAGACCTCAGGAAATTCTATAAATGGAAGGGGTTTCCTGCAAACTGTGAGATGTCTCCAAAAGAAAGTAATTGAGCTTGCTGGAAATGGAAGCTTATCTAAGGAGAGTGAAGTTAACAGGGGGTGCACTGTCTTAAATCTTGTAGCCAATAGAAATCAGATTACTCTGCTTTCAGCCTATAGTATAGTAGAGAATTAGAATTGCCTCTATTTTTGTTTACATGTGCTTTTGTATTAGGGTAATAAATTATAGTTCTTTTGCATTTTGACATAATCTTTTCTCCATTTAGTTTGCAAGAAAAAACAATCAGCCAGATTACGAGTTTTGCATTATGAGCGGCTCACTACTAACTTGCAAATTATTTCCACTGCTCACCTTTAATAGCGCTGCTATTACAGGTTTGCAAAAATCCGGCGTAAGCGGGCAATATGGCTGCGTTGAGCTCCATACCACACACAAATACCAGCGCTGCTTTGAGCTGGTTTTACGTGCTTGTGCACTATTTCCCCACAGACATCAATGGGGAGAGCCGGCTAAAAAAAGCCTAACACCCGCAATAAAGGAACGTAAAGCTCTGTAACACAGCCCCATTGATTCCTATGGGGAAAGAAAATGTATGTTTACACCTAACACCCTAACATAAACCCTGAGTCTAAACACCCCTAATCTGCTGCCCCCAATATCGCCGACACCTACATTACACTTATTAACCCCTAATCTGCCGCCCCCAACGTTGCTGCCACAAATATACTAAAGTTATTAACCCCTAAACTTCTGACCTCCCACATCACTAACACTAAATAAATATATTAACCCCTAAACCTAACCCTAAGTCTAACCCTAACCCCCCTAACTTTAATATAATTAAAATAAATCTAAATAAAACCTACTATTATTACCTAACTAATACCTATTTAAAACTAAGTACTTACCTATAAAATAAACCCTAAGCTAGCTACAATATAACTAATAGTTACATTGTAGCTATCTTAGGTTTTATTTTTATTTCACAGCTAAGTTTGTATTTATTTTAATTAGGTAGAATAGTTAGTAAATAGTTATTAACTATTAACTAACTACTAATTTAAAATAAATACAAATTTACCTGTAAAATAAAACCTAACCTGCCTTACAGTAAAACCTAAGATTACACTAAAATTAAATAAATTACATTAATTAAATACAATTAACTAAATTACAAAAAATAAAAAAACACTAAATTACACAAAATAAAAAAGGAATTATCAAATATTTAATCTAATTACACCTAATCGAATAGACCTATCAAAATAAAAAAGCCCCCACCCCAAAATAAAAAAACCCTAGCCTAAACTAAACTACCAATAGCCCTTAAAAGGGCCTTTTGTGGGGCATTGCCCCAAAGAAATCAGCTCTTTTACCTGTAAAAAATACAAACAACCCCCAAAAGTAAAACCCACCACCCACACAACCAAACCCCCCAAATAAAATCCTATCTAAAAAAACTAAGCTCCCCATTGCCCTGAAAGGGCATTTGGATGGGCATTGCCCTAAAAGGGCATTTAGCTCTTTTTCCTTGCCCAAACCCCTAATCTAAAAATAAAACCCACCCAATAATCCCTTAAAAAAAATAACACTAACCCCTGAAGATCCACTTACAGTTTTTGAAGACCAGACATTCATCCTCAACGAACCCGGGAGAAGTCTTCATCCAAGTGGAAAGAAGTCATCCTCCAGACGGGCAGAAGCCTTCATCAAGACGGCATCTTCTATCTTCATCCTTCCGACGTGGAGCGGCTCCATCTTCAAGACATCCGGTGCGGTGCATCCTCTTCTTTCGACGGCTACTGAAGAATGAAGGTTCCTTTAAGGGATGTCATCCAAGATGGCGTCCCTTGAATTCCGATTGGATAGAATTCTATCAGTCAATCGGAATTAAAGGTGAAAAGATCCTATTGGCAAATGCAATCAGCCAATAGGATTGAGCTTGCATTATATTGGCTGATTGCAACAGCCAATAGAATGCAAGCTCAATCCTATTGGCTGATTGGAACAGCAAATAGGATTGAAGCGTAATCCTTTTGGCTGATTGCATCAGCCAATAGGATTTTTTCACCTTTTATTCCGATTGGCTGATAGAATTCTATCAGCCAGTCGGAATTAAAGAAACGCCATCTTGGATGCAGCATTTAAAGGAAAATTCATTCTTGAAGAGCCAGCGAAAGAAGAGGATTCTCCGCACCGGATGTCTTGAAGATGGAGCTGCTTCGTGTCGGAAGGATGAAGATAGAAGATGCTGTCTGGATGAAGACTTCTGCCCGTCTGGAGGACGACTTCTTGCCGCTTAGATGAAGAATTCTCCCGGCTTCGTTGAGGATGGATGTCCGGTCTTCAAAAACTGTAAGTGGATCTTCGGGGGTTAGTGTTAGGTTTTTTTAAGGGTTTATTGGCTGGGTTTTATTTTTAGATTAGGGGTTTGGCAAGGAAAAAGAGCTAAATGCCCTTTTCAGGGCAATGGGGAGCTTAAGTTTAATTAGATAGGATTTTATTTGGGGTGTTTGATTGTGTGGGTGGTGGGTTTTACTGTTGGGGGGATGTTTGTATTTTTTTTACAGGTAAAAGAGCTGATTTCTTTGGGGCAATGCCCTGCAAAAGGCCCTTTTAAGGGCTATTGGCAGTTTAGTTTAGGCTAGGTTTTTTTTTATTTTTTTCTGATAGGGCTATTAGATTAGGTGTAATTAGTTTAAATATTTGATCATTTCTTTTTTATTTTGTGTAATTTAGTGTTTTTTATTTTTTGTAATTTAGTTAATTGTATTTAATTAATGTCATTTATTTAATTTTAGTGTAATGTCAGGTTTTAGTGTAAGACAGGTTAGGTTTTATTTTACAGGTAGGTTTGTATTTATTTTAGCTAGGTAGTCAATAGTTAATAACTATTTACTAACTAGTTTACCTAGTTAAAATAAATACACATTTAGCTGTGAAATAAAAATAAAACCTAAGATAGCTACAATGTAATTATTAGTTATTTTGTAGCTAGATTAGGGTTTATTTTATAGGCAAGTATTTAGTTTTAAATAGGAATTATTTAGTTAATTATAGTAATTTTTATTTAGATTTATTTTAATTATATTAAAGTTAGGGGTGTTAGGGTTAGACTTAGGGTTAGGTTTAGGGGTTAATAACTTTAGTATAGTGGCGGCAGTGACATTGGGGGCGGCAGATTAGGGGTTTATAATATTTAACTAGTGTTTACGATGCGAGAGTGCGGCGGTTTAGGGGTTAATATGTTTATTCTAGTGGGCGGTGATGTCCGGAGCGGCAGATTAGGGGTTAATCATTTTATTATAGTTTTTGCAATGCGGGAGTGCCTTGGTTTAGGGGTTAATAGGTAGTTTATGGGTGTTAGTGTACTTTGTAACACTTTAGTTATGAGTTTTATGCTACGCAAAATTTATAACTACTGACTTTAGATGGTGGTACGAATCTTGATGGAAAAGGCTGTACCGCTCACTTTTTGGCCCCCCAGACAAAATTCGTAATACCGGCGCTATGGAAGTCCCATTGAAAAAGGACTTTTTGAAAGGTGCGGTAGTTCTGTTGCGTTACGGCCAAAAAGGTGTGCGGTACAGCTGTACCTACAAGACTCGTAATACCGGCGGTGGTGAAAAAGAGTCATAACGCTGCTTTTTCACTCATAACGCACAACTCATAATCTAGCCGAATGAAAATTGCAGGGGGGGAATGTTTAGATTTAAGGAAAGACCTGGTGCAGAAATCTGAATTCTGTATTATAAATATAAATTTTATAGTGTTTTCTGCATGTACACTGTAGTTTAAATAGGATTTCTACTTCTCACCTTAAATATTTTTTTCCTGAGTAATTTAAAGGGACACTGTACCCAATTTTTTTCTTTTGTAATTCAGAAAGAGCATGCAATTTTAAGCAACTTTATAATTTACTCCTATTATCAATTTGTCTTTGTTCTCTTGCTATCATTATTTGAAAAAGAAGGCATCTAAGCTTTTTTTGGCTTCAGTACTCTGGATAGCACTTTTTTATTGGTGGATGAATTTATCCACCAATCAGCAAGGACAACCCAGGTTGTTCACCAAAAATGGGCCGGCATATAAACTTTCATTCTTGCATTTCAAATAAAGATACCAAGAGAATGAAGAAAATTTGATAATAGGAGTAAATTAGAAAGTTGCTTAAAATGTCATGCTCAATCTGAATCACGAAAGAAAATTTTTGGGTACAGTGTCCCTTTAAATATTTTGCAGAAAAAAAATTGTAGCAATTTTAATAGAATTTAAAAAAACACTTTTTATAACTGCATTTTTATTTCAATGTTTCATTTATTAGTTTTATTCCATTGTTAAATAATGATTCTTAGAGAATCTCACTAGCCCAGAGAGATTTAGAGAATAGGTCCCTATATCGTCTTATGACAACAGCATCTGTTTTCCTTTGATTGTTTGTGCCCACACAATGATAAATTAAGCCCTTATAGTGGAAGTATGGCCAAAAGAGAATTATCTGAAGTTTATACTAAGGAGGAGGATTTATTTATTATTTGAGGAAAGAAAAGTAGTAGTAAAATATATGAGGAAACAAGCAATGTAAATGTTACACTGCTGTCATCCTAGCATAGGTAGAATAATACAAGGTAAGAGGATATGTGTGATGGAAGTGAAAGCCAAAGAATATAGAGACTGGATATGACTTTAAGAAAAATTAAAGTCAAAACTAAACTTTCATGGATCAAATTTACTTTATTCTTTTGAGTTAATTAGGAGGTTGATCACAATCCTTTAGAAAAAAAAAAGTATCAAATTATTTTTCTTCAAAAATCCCTTTAGACTTTCATGTTTTTCTATGGAAAAAATAAGATCAACTTGTTATCAACTTGTTGTAAGAAAGGGGTTGTGTTGAACCCCTTTCTTACAACATTCACCATTAAAGTCTAAGGGGATTTGCAGATAAGTAATTTGATAAGCTTTTCCAAATGATTGTGATCGACCTTATAGTTATATATAAGCAAAAATGGGATAATAAAATGCTGTAACAAATTAGAACACATTATTTTTTAACCTTTATATCTCTATAAAGTGATTATAACTAACTGAATCTTTGTAATGATAAGATCTGTAATAAAAACATTTTTGGGGGGGGACTAAACTAACTTCTACAAATGTTAAGTAAGCAATGTGTTAATTTATCTGTATTGTCCATTAAAGGGACACTGAACCCAATTTTTTTCTTTCGTGATTCAGATAGAGCATGACATTTTAAGCAACTTTCTAATTTACTCCTATAATCAATTTTTCTACGTTCTCTTGCTATCTTTATTTTAAAAGCAGGAATTTAAATCTTAGCAGCCAACCCATTTTAGGTTCAGCACCATGGATAGCGCTTGCTTATTGGAGGCTTACATTTACCCACCAATAAGCAAGTATAACCCAGATTCTCGACCAAAAATAGGCCGGCTCCTATGCATCACATTCCTGCTTTTTAAATAAAGATAGCAAGAGAACGAAGAAAAATTGATAATAACAGTAAATTAGAAAGTTGCTTAAAATTGCATGCTCTATCTGAATCATGAAATAAAAAATTTGGGTTTAGTGTCCTTTTAAATACATAATTCTGCTGAAAGCCATCTGACTTTCATTATAAACAATTATGCTTTGTAGCAAAAATAGAATGCTCTCTTCGCTATGCAAAAGAACCAGCAATCATACATAATAACCATCACTGGATATATCAGGAGCTAATTATCTCACTGCTATTTTAAAAATAAAATATATGCGCTCTTAGGTAATGATATTCTCCTTTTTCGCTAAACTGAGAGACAAACTGTGTTCTTAATTTTAATTTTTATTAGATTATCACTATGCTGAAATTTATATTTTTTTTCTCTTGGGGAAAAGCTGTAAAATGAACCGCTAACTTTTAAGCCACAATGCATGCTTCATTTGCATGCTGTACTAGTCAGATCATATGAAGATATTCATAGACAGTCATTGTAAATTTACAGAACCGCTCGAGGTAAGTTTTTCACCAAGTTGAGGATAATTATTCAGATATTCTAATAACTTGCCATTTAATTCAATTTATAATTATAGTAATCATTAGCTCTAGGCTTTAATGAAAAGCCCATATTCTGAAGAACAATATCCACTGAGTATGTAGGAGATATGAGCAATTCTTTGGGGAATTTTAATATTACCTTAATTGATATGTTCAATAGGATGAGAGCCTCCTGATATGTTCTAGGGCTACAATTAGGACACATAATTAAACTGATTTGGGTCTTTATTCAATATACTAGGTGTTCTGATCATGTATTTATAATGTGTCATGTACGCAAAACCATTTTTTTTTAAAGAATTTCTCACAGAGTAAGTTTGTTTAATTTTTAAAAGGTGTTGGTAACATTATATATTAAGAGGACAAATTTAAAGGGACGTGGAGACATACTAAAAACATTTTTTATACTCTATATGAAAAGTACATTATTGAATTTACTGTTGATTTTTTTATCTGTGCATTAAAAATGTAAAGTAAAAGCTGTTTACATTTAAATTGGAATTAACACAATAGTATTAATTGGGTATTTCCTGTTTATGCCCATCGACTGATAGTCACTTCCAGCTAATACTGATTGGTTCATTACTACTTCCTGGCTGTACCTGTTGACCAGTCGGTATTTAGTGGTAATTAATCATTACATTTACATCTCTTTCAAATCAAATTGATTGGAGGAGCAGGTGCCCGGAAATGCTCTTATGCTCTAAATAAAGTTTCACACTCCGGCTCTAGTGACGTTGTGCAGGCCTTATTTTTTGTTATATGATTGAAGTGGTTGTGTAAGTCCAGTAAATTCAGATGCCAAAATAACAAGAGTATTACATTAAGTAGTAATACTTTTTATTGGACTAACTATACATTTAATGAAGAGAAGTTTTCAAGAGTTTCCTCTCTAGCTCAGGTCGGAAGCAATACTGATCTCTATGATAGAATTTACAGATTAGCTTGAAACACAGGAAGGTTAAAGGACAGTTTAAGCTTAATGTTACCTAGATGTGTACTTAAAAAGTATTTGTTTTTAAGTACATTTTATGCCATACACATATTAAAAGGGCATATTAATAGTTGATATATAAAAATAAATAAAACAGAACTAAGGCAGCACAAACATAAATACAACAACAACAAAACAACAGGGTCAGACTAGTTCATCACAAACTGAAAAAAAAAAATATCTCTGCATTGCTGCAATCACATAGAAATAATAAGCATTCATATTCTATTTGCTGCCATTACAATCCTCTTTCCGAGACAGATATTAAATAAATATTCTCTGATGCCAGTAAAAGTCAAAGAAACTCAGACATTGTATCCTGAACTTAAATATTCTATTTCAGGTCAATTCTCCTTTTACCAGAATCTAATTAAACAGATCTAATTTTGATACTTTAACCAAATGATGCTGTGCAAGGAAAGCATATTGTGCTTACTGGTACATATCATGAGCATGGCCGTGGCAATACGATGAAGGTATTTAGATACCAAATAGCTTTTAGTAAAAGCTCTAAACAGGATTGCAGGCTATATGAGTATGTTGTAATTACCATGTTAAAGAACAGATACAAGACAGGGAAAGCTTACAGAAAGCATTAATGTAGCGTCAGAAGTCACTGCTCAGTAGCTGAAAGAGATCACCCGTCAGCCAAATAATCACTCTTTATGCATCAATAGTAGATTATCTACCTGTATAGTAAATAATTCAGAATGCAGACAGAAAGAACGTGCAGAGACATTACTCAATCTATTCCCTAGGTACATTTCAATGAGATATTAGCATTTAATTGTCCTAGAGAAATTTGCATTGCGTTCTTACTTATTGTGCTTAGATACATTTTTTTTTTCTGTCTTGTATTTAGAGGTTGAGGTGCCAAAAACTTACACACAAATGTAAATCCCTTTCTATATAGTATCTATGTTTTTTTCAGTATTAAAATAATGTAGTTGCTGTTTTTAACTAAATGTGAACCCATTTAACATGAATATTTTTATTGCAGAGAAAAAAGGGGTCTAACATGAAAACTGTGAGTTTAGTTTCAGTAAGTATGGCTTGTAAAGGTTTAGGGGAAACTGTAAAGATTATAGAGGGCTTTAATGATTTCCATCCATATTAAATAACAATAAAAATTATCTAAAATATACAGTACATTTTTGACATAACATTTTTATATGCATCATTTAAAGGGAAACTAATTTCAAAATTAATTACTATATACATTTTTTGTTTTGTCAACTTTTGCTGTAATTTAACTCCAAAACTGTAGTTTTTCCACTACTCCAGAGAGGCTGTAATGTGCTCTGTAGGAGTAGGAACCCTAACTACACAAGCTTGCATACTCACACATTTGTGCCTATGCACACACACACACTCGCATGCTCACAAATGTGTGCATACAGACACACACACATACACACACTTGCACACTCGCACATTCACACATGTGTGCATACACACAAACACTAGCACACTCACACATGCGTGCATACACACACACTTGCACACTCATGCATGCGTGCATGCACACTTACAAATGCGTGCATACACACACACACATACACACATTTGCACATTAGAACATTCACACATGCGGGCATACACACACAAACACTTGCACACTCACACATGCGTGCATACACATACACTTTCTTGCACACTTGCACATTCACACATGCATGCATACACACACAAACACTTGTACACTCACACATGCATGCATACACATACACACTTGCACACTCAGTCACACATGCATGCATACACGCACACACATACACACACTTGCACACTCACACATGCATGCATACATACACACACAAACACTTGCACACTCACACATGCGTGCATACACATACACGTTCTTGCACACTTGCACATTTACACATGCATGCATACACACACAAACACTTGTACACTCACACATGCATGCATACACGCACACACATACACACACTTGCACACTCACACATGCATGCATACATACACACACTTGAACACTCGCACATTCACACATGCGTGCATACACACACAAACACTTGCACACTCACACATGCATGCACACACACACACAAACACACACTTGCACACTCACACATGCATGCATACCTACACACTTGCACACTCGCACATTCACACATGCATGCATACACACACACTTGCACACACGCACATGCGTGTATACGCATGCACACACACACACACTCACAGATGTGTATATTCATGTACACACAATTCTTTTTTTAAATTACGTTTAGTACTGCTGTTAAGTTGTACATATCGCTCTATCTAAATACATACTTTTAACAAAGTAACTCATAGTGGTATGTCCATGACAAGCTTCCAGTGTAACATAGATTATTATGTTCAGAAGATTATCTGATTACTACTTGTACACTGATTTCTTATCTTGAAGTGTTTTAGGTACTTTTACTCCTTTCTGTGCCCTGCACTCAATAGAGACAATACAAATTCAGTGAATATATGTGCACCACAAAAATTGCCAGGTAAGTCCTCACCCCATAAAAAACTATTACAAATCTGTTTTGAATAAAAGTCAAATATCTGAGGTTAGGATTTTGTTTAAACTGTAAAGCACCATGCAGAGTTCCTTTGTCTTACTTTTAACCTTCCCTTAAGAATATTTTTGTAGAGACTTATAGAAAAGGACAGCAATGTTCTTCTTTCAAAACAGTTCTTTCTCAGCTGCTACAATAAGGGCATCTTAACAACCAACTGAGCACAAATAACTGAAAAATTACCTAGAGGTATCAAGATTTTAATCAGAGCAATGTGATCATGATGAAAAGGTGCATTTTTTATTTAATGAAAATGTCAGGTGTTTCAAAATGATTTAGATAAAGAGCACAGCAATTCTGTTTAAACTGGTGTAAAAGACAAAGCTGGTTAAAGTGAGATAATTTCAAATCTTTATCCGATAAAGTAATTTTTGGAAACAAATATGTAGTTAAAAACTTGCATAGCATACAATTAATATTTATTTCTCAAATCAAGGAGCTTTAGAGACAAAAAAAGTTTGTTTCCAAAACATCAACTTTGTTTTTATATTTTAATATCATGTATACCCACAGTTTTTTTTTAATACAAATAAGGTACATTATGCATGTGATATATAACAAGGATTTATACTCTATCAGCATAAAAAGACAATCTAAACAGAATAAAGAGGGAGAATATTTCACTTTCATGGCATGTAAAATCTTTATCCCCAGTTGATGGCTGTAATTTATCTTCCTTTTTCCAGATTTTTATAACTGACCACACTTGCCCTGCACTTACTAAAGTTATAAACATTGCAAATGTAATTCACTGAGCAGACTTTAATTAATGACCTTTTCACAATCTCTCTCCTGTCCTAGCTATTTATTTACCATTGTCTTTCAGCATAATAATAGCAAATGAATCTTCTTATACAATGCAGAAATAATGCTGGCACTTTGCATTTACAATATATAGTATACAAAATAGCTCAGTAAAGAAATAACCTTCTTTAGTAATGGTAAGGAGGAGCTGCAATCGTGTCCAAAGATAAAACAACAGTGCGTTTCAGTGCCTGTCAGGGCACAGTGTCACCCCAGTGCAACTCATATCTGGTGTAACAGTAGTGTACATTTAAAAAAAACAACACTTTTTTGACTGTTTTAAATAATAGCAGTCAGTTTCCTTCACACGTGTGCGTTTCAGTGCCTGCCTGCCAGGGCACAGTGTCACCCCAGTGCAACTCATATCTGGTGTAACAGTAGTGTAAATTTTAAAAAAACAACACTTTTTTTTGACTGTGTTAAATAATAGCAGTCAGTTTCCTTCACACGTGTGCGTTTCAGTGCCTGCCTGCCAGGGCACAGTGTCACCCCAGTGCAACTCATATCTGGTGTAACAGTAGTGTAGATTTAAAAAACAACAACACTTTTTTGACTGTGTTAAATAATAGCAGTCAGTTTCCTTCACACGTGTGCGTTTCAGTGCCTGCCTGCCAGGGCACAGTGTCACCCCAGTGCAACTCATATCTGGTGTAACAGTAGTGTAGATTTTAAAAAAACAACACTTTTTTGACTGTGTTAAATAATAGCAGTCAGTTTCCTTCACACGTGTGCGTTTTAGTGCCTGCCTGCCAGGGCACAGTGTCACCCCAGTGCAACTCATATCTAGTGTAACAGTAGTGTAGATTTAAAAAAAAAAAAAAACACGTTTTTGACTGTGTTAAATAATAGCAGTCAGTTTCCTTCACACGTGTGCATTTCAGTGCCTGCCTGCCAGGGCACAGGGTCACCCCAGTGCAACTCATATCTGGTGTAACAGTAGTGTAGATTTAAAAAAAACAACACTTTTTTGACTGTGTTAAATAATAGCAGTCAGTTTCCTTCAAACATGTGCGTTTCAGTGCCTGCCTGCCTGCCTGCCAGGGCACAGTGTCACCCCAGTGCAACTCATATCTGGTGTAACAGTAGTGTAGATTTAAAAAAAACAACACTTTTTTGACTGTGTTAAATAATAGCAGTCAGTTTCCTTCACACGTGTGCGTTTCAGTGCCTGCCAGGGCACAGTGTCACCCCAGTGCAACTCATATCTGGTGTAACAGTAGTGTAGATTTAAAAAACAACAACACTTTTTTGACTGTGTTAAATAATAGCAGTCAGTTTCCTTCACACGTGTGCGTTTCAGTGCCTGCCTGCCAGGGCACAGTGTCACCCCAGTGCAACTCATATCTGGTGTAACAGTAGTGTAGATTTTAAAAAAACAACACTTTTTTGACTGTGTTAAATAATAGCAGTCAGTTTCCTTCACACGTGTGCATTTCAGTGCCTGCCAGGGCACAGTGTCACCCCAGTGCAACTCATATCTGGTGTAACAGTAGTGTAGATTTAAAAAACAACAACACTTTTTTGACTGTGTTAAATAATAGCAGTCAGTTTCCTTCACACGTGTGCATTTCAGTGCCTGCCAGGGCACAGTGTCACCCCAGTGCAACTCATATCTGGTGTAACAGTAGTGTAGATTTAAAAAACAACAACACTTTTTTGACTGTGTTAAATAATAGCAGTCAGTTTCCTTCACACGTGTGCGTTTCAGCGCCTGCCTGCCAGGGCACAGTGTCACTCCAGTGGAACTCATATCAGGGGTGCGATCTGATATACGGCATAGTTTTCAGCGCAAGCGAGGGAACCCGCGCCGCCCGTAATTTCACCTCGCAACTCGACCTATCCAATATACTGCGCCGTCAGATGCTAAACTGGCGTAAGTAGGAAAAAACTGCGATCAGCTAAAATGTGCGCAAATACACATTTTAGTCGTTGCAAGTACTTACGCCAGTATTTTGTTCACATAAACTCTCAATAAAGTGTAGTTTTATGCAAATTAGGCAACAAATCGTCGCAAATAACCGCCAGTTCTAAAAGATGCGCCACATAATTACGACATTCAAAAATCATACTTAAACCCCTGCGCAGCCACCATTTTCTTTAGTGTGTTTGGTTGGTTCTTGGAGCTACAGCACACTACAGTGAGTACGAGAAAGTGGTTAGAGTAGAGAGAGAGGCGCATTGCATAGATTTAGTCGGATTTGGTGGATTTGTTAAACTTGTACATTACTGTCACTTTTTTACATATTGCACACATTTTGCATACACACATATACAAAATACACAACACTTTTTTTTTATAACACCTATTTTATTTATCTTTTACAGTGTGAAAGGCTGAGTGTTTGGTTGTGATTGTGTGTGATTGAAGTGTGAGTGTGTGTAGTGTGAGGATGTCAGGGAGAGCTAGGGCGGGGGGGGAGGAGTGAAGGGGAGTTGCAGGGAGAGGATTATGGTCAGGAAAAGCAGCAGGGTCCCCGTCAGGGAGTCAGTGGGGTGGGGAGAGGGAGACTTAGAAGGGAGGATGGGAGTGGGGTTGCCCCAAGGCCATGCACACTCAGTAGAAGAGGGATAGAGGGTGCACATGGGGATAGAAGGGGGTAGGAGGGAGAGGATAGGGAGGAACCCACACCAGGGACATCCCAGGGAGGGAGCCAGGCGGCCCAGGACGAGGAGCGTATGAGGTGCCCCAACTTCACCTTTGCTGAAAACCTCGCTCTAGTCCAGGCCATCCTGGAGAACCATACCGCCCTCTTTGGCCAAGAGAAGATGCCTGGCTGAAGGTGGAGGAGGCAGTTAATGGTGTGTCCCAGCAGAGGAGGACTGTGGATGGCCTAAAGAAACGGTGGAAAGATTGTAAGAGGAGAGTCAAGGAGAAGATGGGCCAAGAAGCAATGTCCAAGAGGGCAACAGGAGGTGGGCCTCACCAGGAGGCAGAATATAATGAGTGGCAGGAGCTGATTCGTAGGTCCCTGAGCGTCACAGCAGTCCGTGGACTTCCAGGGGCTTGTGACTCAGGGATTGCAACATCAGCGCAGCATGCTGGTGAGTAACATCCCACACACCAGTATTATATGTATTTGAGATATAACATCCTATAATGTCACACATTCATGTACACAATGAGGAGCATGGTATTTGGCCTACTAACAAAAACATCTACAATTAGATTTCACATTAAAGGGACATGAAAGCAAATCTTTTTATTTCATTATTCAGATAGAGAATACAGTTTTAAACAACATCCCAATTTACTTCTATTATCTAATTTCCTTCATTATTTTGTTCTTCTTTGTTTATTAAATATCAATGCACATGGGTGACGCAATCACACGAGGCATTGATCTGCAGCCACCAATCAGCAGCTTCTGAGCCTATCTAGATATGCTTTTCAGCTAAGAATATCAAGAGAATGAAGCAAATTAGGTAATGGAAGTAAATTACAAAGTTGTTTAAAATTACATGCTCTAGCTGAATCATGAAAGAATAAAAATGGGTTTAATGTTCATTTAATGCTACTTAACACATTGAAATTCATGATATGAGGTGGAATAGTGAAATACTAACATGTCTCAGAGTAACACAGGCCACAAGCCACATGTAGAGTTTTCAGTAAATGGACACTATAGTCATCACAACCATAGTGTCACTTAAAGAACACATTTTCACCATCACTGACATGTGCACAGAACTATTGTATGAAACACATACATGTATACTTTACATATTAAAAACCCTCATATCACAAATCTCAATGTGCACATGCATGTTATAGAGTTTGACATGAGAATGTGTATAGGCCCTAGCATGTACATTGTATGCCCACATGGATATATATCTGACTGTACTAATCCCTCTCATCATTTGACTCCTCCACAGAACCTCCAGTCACCAGGGTGCAAATGACCATGCATCCACCTCCACCACCGCCACAAAGAATTTCTCCACCTCGACAACCGGTCCAGAGATTCCAACAGGAGTATGCTCCCAGGCACGAGCTGGGATGGACTGCCTCTATTGACAATCCAGAGGTCATGCCGCCAGCAGTGCAAGAGGATACCTGGCATGAGCCCTGGCCGGAGGACTATTCCTTTGGCTTGGATGGGGAGCCAAGTCAGCCCCGAAGGGTAGATGCCTTTACCCCCCCCCCCCCCAACAATATCAGGACACTCATGGATTATACCACCAGGCTGAGTGGGTGCACACCAGCCGGCAATGGGACTACCAGTCCATCCGGAGATCTCCACCATCTGCTTCGCTTGGAAGAGCTCCAGCATCTGAGGAGGAGCATAGAGCTGTCATCATCCCTCAGGCAGCACCAGCAGATGTGATCCCTCCGGCAGCACCAGCAGATGTGATCCCTCCGGCAGCACCAGCAGATGTGATCCCTCCGGCAGCACCAGCAGATGTGATCCCTCTGGCAGCACCAGCAGATGTGATCCCTCCGGCAGCACCAGCAGCTGTGATCCCTCTGGCAGCAACAGCAGCTGAGGATATTGATGTTGAAAGAGCAGATAGAGGTGAACCTGCGCCTAGAGTCCCTGCTGGAGAAGAGCCTATAGATCCTCTCACTTCCGCCATGGGCGACGAATACATTGCCCTACAGAGGAGGCAAACATTAACCTGCGAGAGGCTCACATCAACCTGCGAGAGAATGAAGAGAGACCAACACAGGTTTTACAGGAGCCAACAGACTTTACTACAACGTTCCATTGAGCTGCAATGGGACATAGCAGCATCTTTAAGTGGTATTGTCCAGAATCAATCTCAGATGCTGAGAGTTATTTTGGACATGCAGATTCAGAGTGACAACAGATGGAGGGAACAAAACCAACTGTTGGGTGTGTTGGTGGAGCATTTCACACACCAGCAGGACATTGCCTCCAGCATCTCATCTGTGGCCAGCACTCCTGCAGGATCCTCTGAATCCACACAACCCAGGAGAGGCAGGAGACCCACTCCAGGCCCCTCTGCTCCCTCATCTAAGAAGCCGGAAAAAAAAAATATTGTTATATTTCATCCTAAATCTTGTCCTCTGTTATTTACCATATAATTGTCATCCACATCCATGTGAGGGGTGTTTTAGTACACTAATATCTTTGAAAAATATAATAAGGCCTGTGTGGAAATAAGAGGATAAATCAAAAAGGTTCGGACAGTCCGTAATAAAACTTCAATCCTTTATTGTGAAAATACTTTAAAATATAGGAACACACAGGAGTGACAGAGTAGGTGTATTACCTAAACTGGCTTACGCGTTTCGGCGTTAGCCGTAGTCATAGCCATAGGTGTAGGGCGTAACCCCTGCCTTATATAATACGTGTTAAAACATCATTGATTAACAAAAATTCAAATTAAAAGCAAAAAAGAAGACATTACTTGGAATAGGGAATACACATGGCTTACTATAGATGCAGTCTCACTGTACTCTTCCATTCCCCACTCTATGGGATTGAAAGCCCTACAGTTTTTCTTATTTAATTTTACGAAATATTCCGAAGGATTCCAGAAGTTTATTCTGGAGATGGCCATGTTTTTGCTTACGCATAACTTTTTTCGTTTTGAGGGGGATTTCTTCCTCCAAAGGTGTGGCACGGCCATGGGAGCCAAATTCGCACCATCCTATGCCAATTTGGTGTTAGGGTGGAATGCACTCTTTGTTGCAAACAATATGTAGGACTCACTGGAAGGGATGCTAACTCTAGGATCAGAGAACATCTGTCCACATTGTCACTAGGTAAGGCTGCCACACCTCTGGTGCAGCACTTTGCCACCATGCACAATAAAAGTGTTGACTCCCTCAGGTGGTGTATTATTGAAAGAATAGTAACACCTAAAAGAGGAGGTAATAAAGAACAGATTTTGGCCAAGAGAGAGATGTACTGGATTTTTAAATTGGAGACACGAATCCCTAAAGGTCTTAATTCCAAATATGACCTAATCAATTTTTGGGAATAATTATATCCAGTGCATATCTCTCTCTTGTTTCCATGCTGCCAAATTATGCGAGTAAACTATATAGATTATCCACAGATATATAATAGGATACTGCATATATGTTATACACTACAACCTATGTTTACAACTAGGTGTACATTGTATTCCTCCCCTATATACTTTTGTATATTTGTATATATATAATAACAATAATAGGCCACATAAAGTGAATGAATATTAGTGTTACTTAGTTAAGATTGTGTGGGATGAAGTCTGGGCTTAAGTCGCCTCAAGATTTATATAATATTTAGCATATATTTTCATATTAGCGATATAGTATACTAAGAGGCTTGGGACCAATTCCAGATTTAGTACCGAATAATAACACAATAATAACACAATATTCACAGGTTCTATTGTTCATCTCTATCTCTATCTCTACTTATAATTCACATTATTCAGGAACAACAAAGATGTATCGTATATATTTATTAACTATGTTATGATTATGAAGTGTCTTGGTGTGTAAATTACTATTCATATATTGATATGTTTAACTGTTCACTTACAAAATCAATGTTTAGCATGTGATGAGGCTCTTATATATATACATTGGTATACATTATAATTTGGGCCCGTGTCAATTTCAAACATTGTCCCAAAGGTGACGTAAAGAGATAGTATATTTCCACCGATATACACATAGTTATAACTACAATGATTATTTGGTTACAATAGTTGCTCCTGAGTATAAGCCTTGTAACAATTGTATCTATGAAAGGTCCTAATTAATGAGTAAGTGTATTCTTCTTTTTTGCTTTTAATTTGAATTTTTGTTAACCAATGATGTTTTAACACGTATTATATAAGGCAGGGGTTACGCCCTACACCTGTGCGTTTCAGTGCCTGCCAGGGCACAGTGTCACACCAGTGCAACTCATATCTGGTGTAACAATAGTGTACATTAAAAAAAAAAAAAATTTGACTGTGTGTGTCAGGCCTACAGCGTCTACTCTGCCAACTTCTGCCAATGCACAGTGCCACTCATATCTGTTGTCACAGTAGCTTGCATGCATAGTACCACTAATAAAAAAAAAATGACAGGCAGAGGCAGGCCACCCCGCAGGGGCCATCGTGTTCGTGGTGCTGTGATTCCCTTTGGCCCTAGAATAATGCCCAGTGTTCAGAGTCCACATACCCCAAACTCGAACATTTCTGAGGACATAGTTGACTGGCTAACACAGGACACCCAATCTTCTACAGCTTCCGCTCGGAACCTTGACGCACCATCCTCCTCCAGTTTAGCTTCGGGCACCTCTCAAGTTACCACTCGCCCACCTGCTGCCACCACCAACACTAGCACCACAGCCGCTTCACTTGATCTGTCAGAGGAGTTAGTTACTCATCAGTTGGAAGAAATGGGTGATAGTGATGCACAACCATTATTGCCAGAGGATGTAGATAACAGGGATATGTCTCAGTCAGGCAGCATTACACACATGGACGTATGGTGTGATGATGATGATGTTGTACCCGCTGCTGTTTCCTTTGTTGACTTGTCAGATACAAGTGAAGTGGTTGATGATGATGATGCGTCCCTGGATGTCACGTGGGTGCCCGCTAGAAGAGAAGAAGAAGAGGGGGAAAGTTCAGATGGGGAGACAGAGAGGAGGAGGAGATGAGTTGGAAGGAGGGGGAGGTCGTCGCAAGTAGCTAGTGGCACAGTCAGACAGCATGCATCGGCACCCGGGGTCAGCCAGACAGCACGCCAATCAACACATGCTGTTGCCACCACCAGAATGCCGTCATTGCAGAGCTCAGTAGTGTGGCATATTCTTTGTGTGTCTGCCTCTGACAACAGTGATGCCATTTGCAACCTGTGCAAAAAGAAACTGAGTCGTGGGAAGTCCAACAGCCACCTAGGTACAACTGCTTTGCGAAGGCACATGATCGCACATCACAATCGCCTATGGGATCAACACATGAGTACAAGCAGCACACAAACTCAAAGCCGCCATCCTCCTCCTGGTCCAGCATCTTCAGCCACTTCAACCACTGCTGTCCTCCTTGCCCCCTCTCAACCATCCACCACTCCATGTCTCGCCTTGAGAAGTTCCTGGTCATCTGCCCACAGTCAGGTGTCTGTCAAGGACATGTTTGTGCATAAGAAGCCAATGTCACAAAGTCACCCCCTTGCCCGGCATCTGACAGCTGGCTTGACTGAACTCTTAGCCCGCCAGCTTTTACCATACAAGCTGGTGGAGTCTGAGGCGTTCAAAAAATTTGTAGCTATTGGGACACCGCAGTGGAAGGTACCTGGCCGAAATTTCTTTGCACAAAAGGCAATCCCGAACCTGTACTCGATTGTGCAAAAGGAAGTAATGGCATGTCTGGCACACAGTGTTACCTGGTCTGCAAAGCATGGTCAGGGCAGGTATATCACCTATACTGCGCATTGGGTAAACTTGCTGACGGCTGCCAAGCATGGAATGCGTGGCTCTGCAGAGCAGTTGGTGACACCACCACGACTTGCAGGCAGGCCTGCTGCCACCTCCTCTACTCCTCCTACTCCATCCTCTTCCATAACCTCCTCGGCTAAGTCCTCTTCTGCTGCTGCATCTTGCTCCACATCAACGGCACCCCCCCAGCTCCCCAGATACTATTCCACCTCCCGGATACGGCAGTGTCACGCCGTCTTGGGGTTGACTTGCCTGAAAGCAGAGAGTCACACCGGACCAGCACTCCTGTCCACCCTGAATGCACAGGTGGATCAGTGGCTGACTCCGCATCAACTGGAGATCGGCAAAGTGGTTAGTGACAATGGAAGAAATTTGGTGGCGGCATTGAATTTGGGCAAGTTGACACATGTGCCGTGCATGGCACATGTGTGCAATCTGATCGTACAACGCTTTGTGCATAAGTACCCAGGCTTACAGGATGTCCTGAAGCAGGCTAGGAAGGTTTGTGGCCATTTCAGGCGTTCCCACACGGCCATGGCGCACTTTTCAGATATCCAGCGGCGAAACAACATGCCAGTGAGGCGCTTGATTTGCGACAGCCCGACACGTTGGAATTCAACACTCCTAATGTTCAACCGCCTGATCCAACAAGAAAAAGCCGTTAAGGACTATTTGTATGACCGGGGTGCTAGGACAGCCTCTGCGGAGTAGAATGGGAATGTTTTTGCCACATTACTGGACGCTCATGCGCAATGCCTGTAGGCTCATGCGTCCTTTTGAGGAGGTGACAAACCTAGTCAGTCGCACTGAAGGCACCATCAGCGACATCATACCATTTGTTTTCTTCCTGGAGCGTGCCCTGTGAAGAGTGCTGGATCAGGCCATAGATGAGCGTGAAGAGGAAGACTTGTGGTCACCATCACCACCAGAAACAGCCTTATCAGCATCACTTGCTGGACCTGCGGCAATGCTGGAAGAGGATTGTGAGGAAGAGGAGTCAGAGGAGGAATGTGGCTTTGAGGAGGAGGAGGAAGACCAACCACAACAGGCATCCCAGGGTGCTCGTTGTCACCTATCTGGTACCTGTGGTGTCGTACGTGGCTCGGGGGAAGAAGATACCTTCAGCGAGATCACTGAGGACGAGGAACGGGGACATGAGTAGCTCGGCATCCAACCTTGTGCAAATGGGGTCTTTCATGCTGTCGTGCCTGTTGAAGGACCCTCGTATAAAAAGGCTGAAGGAGAGCGACCTGTACTGGGTGTCTACGCTACTAGACCCCCGGTATAAGCATAAAGTGCCTGAAATGTTACCGAATTCACGCAAGTCGGAAAGGATGCAGCAGTTCCAAAATAAATTAAAAAGTATGCTTTACACAACGCATAAGGGTGATGTCACAGCACAACGGGAATCTAACAGGGGAAGAGGTGAAAGTAATCCTCCTCCTCCCATGACCACGCCGGCAAGGACAGGACGCTTTTGTTGATGGAGGACATGCAGAGCTTTTTAAGTCCTACGCATCGTCACAGCCCTTCGGGGTCCACCCTCAGAGAACGACGCGACCGACAGGTAGCAGACTACCTCACCTTAACTGCAGATATCAACACTCTGAGGAGCGATCAACCCCTTGACTACTGGGTGTGCAGGCTTGACCTGTGGCCTGAGCTATCCCAATTTGTGATAGAACTTCTGGCCTGCCCCGCTTCAAGTGTCCTGTCAGAAAGGACCTTCAGTGCAGCAGGAGGTATTGTCACTGAGAAGAGAAGTCGCCTAGGTCAAAAAAGTCTAGATTACCTCACCTTTATTAAGATGAATGAGGGATGGATCCCGAAGGGACTGACAGTGGGCGATACATTAGACTAAAAAAGGCCTGATGAGATGAGCTGCCTTGGGCTAAAAATGGTCCACATGATGTTGTATTTTATCTCTGAATGCCGGATGACTTGCGTGACTTATCCACCACCAACTAGGGTTCAAGCCGCAATGTTTTAGGGCACTTTCTGCCTGGGAAACAAACATCAATTTTTCTGGCCGCTGCTACAGCAGCGGCTGCAACAATACCTAATTTTTCAGGCATGTGTACATGCCTAATTTTTCTGGCCTCTGGTGCTGCACTGTAGCTTCAAAAAACAAACCAAAATAAAAAGGCACATAACAGGGATTAAACTGATAGGAATAGTACTACTTAACACACCACTCCTATCTGGTGGCACATTAGATTGCATGCGCAGTGCCCCAAATTTGAAGTAGGAGGACCGACCAAGCATCTTTTTCCATCTCCTGGTTCCTAAAATCGATGCCATATACACGTCCCCTGATAGGGGATGTAACAGGGATTAAACTGATAAGAATAGTACTACTTAACACACCTTATAATGACGCAGAGAGAGGCAATGCAGAGAGAGGAGTCTGAAGAAGAGGAGTCAGAGGAGGAAGGTGGCTTTGAGGAGCTGGAAGACCAAACACAGCAGGTGTCCCAGGGGGCTTGTTGTCACCTTTCGGGGACCCTTGGTGTTGTATGTGGCTGGGTGGAGGAATAGACCTTCAATGACATCAGTGAGGACAAGGAACGGGACATGGCAAGCTTGGTATCCAACCTTGTGCAAATGGGGAGTTTGCGGTTGTGCAAATGGACTGTTTGCAGTTGTTTGCGGTGCATTAAAGGGACAGTCTAGGCCAAAATAAACTTTCATGGTGCATTTTAAAGTTCGCCTACCTATAGAAGTCTATGGCGGTTCGCCCGGTTCGCCCGTTCGCGAACAGTTGTGGAAGTTCGCGTTCGCCGTTCGCGAACCAAAATTTTTATGTTTGCGACATCACTACTAGTGATGTCGCGAACCTAAAATTTTGCGTTCGCAAACTTCGGCAAACGCGATCTTCGGCAAATGTTCGTGAACCGGCGAACCGGGCGAACCGCCATTGACTTCAATGGACAGGCGAATTTTAAAACTCACAGGGACTCTTTCTGGCCGCAATAGTGATGGAAAAGTTGTTTCAAGGGGACTAACACCTGGACTGTGGCATGCCGGAGTGGAATCCATGGCAAAACTCCCATGAAAAATTACATAGTTGATGCAGAGTCTGGTTTTAAGCCATAAAGGGCATACATCACCTAACATTCCTAAATTGTTTGGAATAACGTGCTTTAAAACATCAGGTATGATGTTGTATCGATCATGTAGTGTAAGGGTTACGCCCGCTTCACAGTGACAGACCAAACTCCCCGTTTAACGCACCGCAAACAACCGCAAACAGTCCATTTGCACAACCACGAGATCGATAGATTTGGTAGATAGATACGAATTACATAGATCAAAAGATGCAATTTGCATTTGATAGATACGAATTACATCAATAGATGCAATTTACATTTGATAGATACGAATTACTTAGATCAAAAGATGCAATATACATTTGATATATATTAATTCCATAGATCAATAGATGCAATATACATTTGATAGATACGAATTCCATAGATCAATAGATGCAATATACATTTGATAGATACGAATTGCATAGATCAATAGATGCAATATACATTTGATCAATACGAATTACAGAGATCAATAGATGCAATATACATTTGATAGATACGAATTCCATAGATCAATAGATGCAATATACATTTGATAGATATGAATTGCATAGATCAATAGATGCAATATACATTTGATAGATATGAATTGCATAGATCAATAGATGCAATAAACATTTGATAGATACGATTGATAGTTAGATAGATTTGATAGATAAATAGCTAATTTGAAAGATATATAATTTCCCAGACAGAGAATTACAAAGACTTGTGTTCTGGGACCCATGGTAAGGTTACTTCCTTTTGCACAATCGAGTATACCAGTTGCAGATGTTCTGACCCTGCATTCTGGCTGCACCTCTCCCTGCAAGAGAGATCTGTTACAGAGTCTGTGGGCCTCTATGCAAAGAGCTGGCCTGCCTGAAAGGAGCAGCAAGGCAGATCAAAAGATGCAATACACATTTGATAGGTACGAATAACATAGATCAAAAGATGCAATATACATTTGATTGATACGAATTACAGAGATCAATAGATGCAATATATATTCGATCGATACGAATTACAGAGATCAATAGATGCAATATATATTTGATTGATACGATTGATAGTTATATAATTTCCCTGACAGAGTATAACAATAAAACATTCGGTCTGCGACCCATGGTAAGGTTACTTCCTTTTGCACAATCAAGTATACCAGTTTCAGAGGTTCTGACCCTGCATTCTGGCTGCACCTCTCCCTGCAAGAGAGATCTGTTACAGAGTCTGTGGGCCTCTATGCAAAGAGCTGGCCTGCCTGAAAGGAGCAGCAAGGCAGATCAAAAGATGCAATATACATTTGATAGGTACAAATAACATAGATCAAAAGATGCAATATACATTTGATCGATACGAATTACAGAGATCAAAAGATGCAATATACATTTGATAGATACGAATTACATGGATTAAAAGATGCAATATACATTTGATAAGTACGAATTACATAGATCAAAAGATGCAATATACATTTGATCGATACGAATTACAGAGATCAAAAGATGCAATATACATTTGATAGATACGAATTACATGGATCAAAAGATGCAATATACATTTGATAGGTACGAATTACATAGATCAAAAGATGCAATATACATTTGATCAATACGAATTACAGAGATCAAAAGATGCAATATACATTTGATAGATATGAATTACATGGATCAAAAGATGCAATATACATTTGATAGGTATGAATTACATCAATAGATGCAATATACATTTGATAGATACAAATTACATAGATCTAAAGATGCAATATACATTTGATAGATACGAATTAAAGAGATCAATAGATGTAATATATATTTGATTGATACGATTGATAGTTATATAATTTCCCTGACAGAGTATAACAATAAAACATGTGGTGTGTGACCCATGGTAAGGTTACTTCCTTTTGCACAATCGAGTACCGTTTGGGGTTCGGGATTGCCTTTTTGTGCTGTCTGATTCTTTCAGGTATACCAGTTTTGAGGTTCTGACCCTGCATTCTGTTACAGAGTCTGTGGGCCTGTATGCAAAGAGCTGGCCTGCCTGAAAGGAGCAGCAAGGCAGAGAGATCGATTCCTGCCTATAAGAAACTAGAGGGCACGCTACCTGCTGGAAGTGTGCAGTGAGGCAGAGGGATCTATTCCTGCCTAGAAGCAGACAGGCAGAGGGGACGCTACCTGCCTGGGAGCCCACTGAGACCAGCCCAGCTGGGGGAGATATAGCCGCTGGCTTGACCCTGGTCTCAGCCACGATAGCCCTGGTCCCACTATTTGGAGGCATAAGGAGATATTCCTGCCAAGAAGCAGCCTGGCAGGAGGATTTATTCCTGCCTAGAAGCAGACAGGCAGAGGGGACGATACCTGCCAATAAATAGCTGCAGGGCAGAGAGGACGCTACCTGACTGGGAGTCCACTGAGACCAGCCCAACTGGGGGAGATACACCCGCTGGCTTGACCTGGGTCTCAGCAACTATATCTCTGGTCCCACTATCTGGTGGCCACCCTTGGGTTTGGACAGAGGAAGGGAGACCCCCTAGTGGAGTACCGCTACATCCGGGAGATGGAAAAAGATGTTTGGACACCCATTACAGGTCGTTCTCCTTCAGCCTTTTTATACTTGGGTCCCCGACCCTCAACAGGCACAACAGCATGAAATACCACATATGCCATCCTTTTGCACAATCGAGTACAGGTATGGCATCGATTTTAGGAACCCGGAGATAATATTTAGGAACCGGGAGATGGAAAAAGATGCTTGGACACCCAGTACAGGTCGTTCTCCTTCAGCCTTTTTATATGAGGGTCCCCGACCCTCAACAGAAACAACAGCATGAAACACCACATATGCCATCCTTTTGCACAATTGAGTACAGGTAAGGCATCGATTTTAGGAACCCGGAGATAATTTTTAGGAACCGGGAGATGGAAAAAGATGCTTGGACACTCAGTACAGGTCGTTCTCCTTCAGCCTTTTTATACTTGGGCCCACGACTCTCAACAGGCACAACAGCATGAAACACCACATATGCCATCCTTTTGCACAATAGAGTACAGGTATAGCATCGAGTTTAGGAACCCGGAGATAATTTTTAGGAACCGGGAGATGGAAAAAGATGCTTGGACACCCAGTACAGGTCGTTCTCCTTCAGCCTTTTTATACGAGGGTCCCCGACCCTCAACAGAAACAACAGCATGAAACACCACATATGCCATCCTTTTGCACAATCAAGTACAGGTATGGCATCGATTTTAGGAACCCAGAGATAATTTTTAGAAACCGGGAGATGGAAAAGTTCCTTGGACACCCAGTACAGGTCGTTCTCCTTCAGCCATTTTATACTTGGGTCCCCGACCCTCAACAGACACAACAGCATGAAACACCACATATGCCATCCTTTTGAACAATAGAGTACAGGTATGGCATCGATTTTAGGAACCCAGAGATAATTTTTAGGAACCGGGAGATGGAAAAAGATGCTTGGACACCCAGTACAGGTCATTCTCCTTCAGCCTTTTTATACTTGGATCCCCGACCCTCAACAGGCACAACAGCATGAAACACCACATATGCCATACTTTTGCACAATAGAGTATAGGTATGGCATTGATTTTAGGAACCCCGAGATAATTTTTAGGAACCGGGAGATGGAAAAAGATGCTTGGACACCCAGTACAGGTCGTTCTCCTTCAGCCTTTTTATACTTGGGTCCCCGACCCTCAACAGGCACAACAGCATGAAATACCACATATGCCATTGTTTTGCACAATAGAGTACAGGTATGGCATTGATTTTAGGAACCCGGAGATAATTTTTAGGAACCGGGAGATGGAAAAAGATGCTTGGACACCCAGTACAGGTCGTTCTTCTTCAGCCTTTTTATACAAGGGTCACCGACCCTCAACAGAAACAACAGCATGAAACACCACATATGCCATCCTTTTGAACAATCAAGTGCAGGTATGGCATCGATTTTAGGAACCCGGAGACAATTTTTAGGAACCGGGAGATGGAAAAAGATACTTGGACACCCAGTACAGGTCGTTCTCCTTCAGCCTTTTTATACTTGGGTCCCCCACCCTTAACAGGCACAACAGCATGAAACACCACATATGCCATCCTTTTGCACAATCGAGTACAGGTATGGCATCGATTTTAGGAACCCTGAGATAATTTTTAGGAACCGGGAGATGGAAAAAGATGTTTGGACACTTAGTAAAGGTCGTTCTCCTTCAGCCTTTTAATACTTGGGTCCCCCACCCTTAACAGGCACAACAGCATGAAACACCACATATGCCATCCTTTTGAACAATCAAGTGCAGGTATGGCATCGATTTTAGGAACCCGGAGACAATTTTTAGGAACCGGGAGATGGAAAAAGATACTTGGACACCCAGTACAGGTCGTTCTCCTTCCACCTTTTTATACGAGGGTCCCCGAACCTCAACAGAAACAACAGCATGAAACACCACATATGCCATCATTTTGCACAATCGAGTACAGGTATGGCATTGATTTTAGGAATGCAGAGATAATTTTTAGGAACCGGTAGATGGAAAAAGATGCTTGGACACCCAGTACAGGTCGTTCTCCTTCAGCCTTTTTATACTTGGGTCCCCCACCCTTAACAGGCACAACAGCATGAAACACCACATATGCCATCCTTTTGCACAATCGAGTACAGGTATGGCATCGATTTTAGGAACCCTGAGATAATTTTTAGGAACCGGGAGATGGAAAAAGATGTTTGGACACTTAGTAAAGGTCGTTCTCCTTCAGCCTTTTAATACTTGGGTCCCCGACCCTCAACAGGCACAACAGCATGAAACACCACATATGCCATACTTTTGCACAATAGAGTACAGGTATGGCATTGATTTTAGGAACCCAGAGATAATTTTTAGGAACCGGGAGATGGAAAAAGATGCTTGGACACCCAGTACAGGTCGTTCTCCTTCCGCCTTTTTATACGAGGGTCCCCGACCCTCAACAGAAACATCAGCATGAAACACCACATATGCCATCCTTTTTCACAATCGAGTACAGGTATGCCATCAATTTTAGGAACCCGGAGATAATTTTTAGGAACCGGTAGATGGAAAAAGATGCTTGGACACCCAGTACAGGTTGTTCTCCTTCAGCCTTTTTATACTTGGGTCCCCGACCCTCAACAGGCACAACAGGCACAACAGCATGAAACACCACATATGCCATCCTTTTGCACAATCGAGTACAGGTATGGCATCGATTTTAGGAACCTGGAGATAATTTTTAGGAACCGGGAGATGGAAAAAGATGCTTTCCTTCAGCCTTTTTATACGAGGGTCCCCGACCCTCAACAGAAACAACAGCATGAAACACCACATATGCCATCCTTTTGTACAATCGAGTACAGGTATGGCATCGATTTTAGGAACCCGGAGATAATTTTTAGGAAAGGAGCAGCAAGGCAGATCAAAAGATGCAATATACATTTGATCGATACGAATTACAGAGATCAATAGATGCAATATATATTTGATTGATACGATTGATAGTTATATAATTTCCCTAACAGAGTATAACAATAAAACATGCGATCTGAGACCCATGGTAAGGTTACTTCCTTTTGCACAATCAAGTATACCAGTTGCAGAGGTTCTGACCCTGCTTTCTGGCTGCACCTCTTCCTGCAAGAGAGATCTGTTACAGAGTCTGTGGGCCTCTATGCAAAGAGCTGGCCTGCCTGAAAGGAGCAGCAAGGTAGATCAAAAGATGCAATATACATTTGATAGGTACGAATAACATAGATCAAAAGATGCAATATACATTTGATCGATACGAATTACAGAGATCAAAAGATGCAATATACATTTGATAGATACGAATTACATGGATCAAAAGATGCAATATACATTTGATAGGTACGAGTTACATACATCAAAAGATGCAATAAACATTTGATCGATACAAATTACAGAGATCAAAAGATGCAATATACATTTGATAGATACGAATTACATGGATCAAAATATGCAATATACATTTGATAGGTACGAATTATATAGATCAAAAGATGCAATATACATTTGATCTATACGAATTACAGAGATAAAAAGATGCAATATACATTTGATAGATATGAATTACATGGATCAAAAGATGCAATATACATTTGATAGGTACGAATTACATCAATAGATGCGATATACATTTGATAGATACAAATTACATAGATCTAAAGATGCTATATACATTTGATAGATACGAATTACAGAGATCAATAGATGCAATATACATTTGATAGATACGAATTGCATAGATCAATAGATGCAATATACATTTGATAGATATGAATTGCATAGATCAATAGATGCAATAAACATTTGATAGATACGATTGATAGTTAGATAGATTTGATAGATAAATAGCTAATTTGAAAGATATATAATTTCCCAGACAGAGAATTACAAAGACTTGTGTTCTGGGACCCATGGTAAGGTTACTTCCTTTTGCACAATCGAGTATACCAGTTGCAGATGTTCTGACCCTGCATTCTGGCTGCACCTCTCCCTGCAAGAGAGATCTGTTACAGAGTCTGTGGGCCTCTATGCAAAGAGCTGGCCTGCCTGAAAGGAGCAGCAAGGCAGATCAAAAGATGCAATACACATTTGATAGGTACGAATAACATAGATCAAAAGATGCAATATACATTTGATTGATACGAATTACAGAGATCAATAGATGCAATATATATTTGATTGATACGATTGATAGTTATATAATTTCCCTGACAGAGTATAACAATAAAACATTCGGTCTGCGACCCATGGTAAGGTTACTTCCTTTTGCACAATCAAGTATACCAGTTGCAGAGGTTCTGACCCTGCATTCTGGCTGCACCTCTCCCTGCAAGAGAGATCTGTTACAGAGTCTGTGGGCCTCTATGCAAAGAGATGGCCTGCCTGAAAGGAGCAGCAAGGCAGATCAAAATATGCAATATACATTTGATAGGTACGAATTACATAGATCAAAAGATTCAATATACATTCGATCGATACGAATTACAGAGATCAATAGATGCAATATATATTTGATTGATACGATTGATAGTTATATAATTTCCCTGACAGAGTATAACAATAAAACATTCGGTCTGCGACCCATGGTAAGGTTACTTCCTTTTGCACAATCAAGTATACCAGTTTCAGAGGTTCTGACCCTGCATTCTGGCTGCACCTCTCCCTGCAAGAGAGATCTGTTACAGAGTCTGTGGGCCTCTATGCAAAGAGCTGGCCTGCCTGAAAGGAGCAGCAAGGCAGATCAAAAGATGCAATATACATTTGATAGGTACGAATAACATAGATCAAAAGATGCAATATACATTTGATCGATACGAATTACAGAGATCAAAAGATGCAATATACATTTGATAGATACGAATTACATGGATTAAAAGATGCAATATACATTTGATAAGTACGAATTACATAGATCAAAAGATGCAATATACATTTGATCGATACGAATTACAGAGATCAAAAGATGCAATATACATTTGATAGATACGAATTACATGGATCAAAAGATGCAATATACATTTGATAGGTACGAATTACATAGATCAAAAGATGCAATATACATTTGATCAATACGAATTACAGAGATCAAAAGATGCAATATACATTTGATAGATATGAATTACATGGATCAAAAGATGCAATATACATTTGATAGGTATGAATTACATCAATAGATGCAATATACATTTGATAGATACAAATTACATAGATCTAAAGATGCAATATACATTTGATAGATACGAATTAAAGAGATCAATAGATGTAATATATATTTGATTGATACGATTGATAGTTATATAATTTCCCTGACAGAGTATAACAATAAAACATGTGGTGTGTGACCCATGGTAAGGTTACTTCCTTTTGCACAATCGAGTACCGTTTGGGGTTCGGGATTGCCTTTTTGTGCTGTCTGATTCTTTCAGGTATACCAGTTTTGAGGTTCTGACCCTGCATTCTGTTACAGAGTCTGTGGGCCTGTATGCAAAGAGCTGGCCTGCCTGAAAGGAGCAGCAAGGCAGAGAGATCGATTCCTGCCTATAAGAAACTAGAGGGCACGCTACCTGCTGGAAGTGTGCAGTGAGGCAGAGGGATCTATTCCTGCCTAGAAGCAGACAGGCAGAGGGGACGCTACCTGCCTGGGAGCCCACTGAGACCAGCCCAGCTGGGGGAGATATAGCCGCTGGCTTGACCCTGGTCTCAGCCACGATAGCCCTGGTCCCACTATTTGGAGGCATAGGGAGATATTCCTGCCAAGAAGCAGCCTGGCAGGAGGATTTATTCCTGCCTAGAAGCAGACAGGCAGAGGGGACGATACCTGCCAATAAATAGCTGCAGGGCAGAGAGGACGCTACCTGACTGGGAGTCCACTGAGACCAGCCCAACTGGGGGAGATACACCCGCTGGCTTGACCTGGGTCTCAGCAACTATATCTCTGGTCCCACTATCTGGTGGCCACCCTTGGGTTTGGACAGAGGAAGGGAGACCCCCTAGTGGAGTACCGCTACATCCGGGAGATGGAAAAAGATGTTTGGACACCCATTACAGGTCGTTCTCCTTCAGCCTTTTTATACTTGGGTCCCCGACCCTCAACAGGCACAACAGCATGAAATACCACATATGCCATCCTTTTGCACAATCGAGTACAGGTATGGCATCGATTTTAGGAACCCGGAGATAATATTTAGGAACCGGGAGATGGAAAAAGATGCTTGGACACCCAGTACAGGTCGTTCTCCTTCAGCCTTTTTATATGAGGGTCCCCGAACCTCAACAGAAACAACAGCATGAAACACCACATATGCCATCCTTTTGCACAATTGAGTACAGGTAAGGCATCGATTTTAGGAACCCGGAGATAATTTTTAGGAACCGGGAGATGGAAAAAGATGCTTGGACACTCAGTACAGGTCGTTCTCCTTCAGCCTTTTTATACTTGGGCCCACGACTCTCAACAGGCACAACAGCATGAAACACCACATATGCCATCCTTTTGCACAATAGAGTACAGGTATAGCATCGAGTTTAGGAACCCGGAGATAATTTTTAGGAACCGGGAGATGGAAAAAGATGCTTGGACACCCAGTACAGGTCGTTCTCCTTCAGCCTTTTTATACGAGGGTCCCCGACCCTCAACAGAAACAACAGCATGAAACACCACATATGCCATCCTTTTGCACAATCAAGTACAGGTATGGCATCGATTTTAGGAACCCAGAGATAATTTTTAGAAACCGGGAGATGGAAAAGTTCCTTGGACACCCAGTACAGGTCGTTCTCCTTCAGCCATTTTATACTTGGGTCCCCGACCCTCAACAGACACAACAGCATGAAACACCACATATGCCATCCTTTTGAACAATAGAGTACAGGTATGGCATCGATTTTAGGAACCCAGAGATAATTTTTAGGAACCGGGAGATGGAAAAAGATGCTTGGACACCCAGTACAGGTCATTCTCCTTCAGCCTTTTTATACTTGGATCCCCGACCCTCAACAGGCACAACAGCATGAAACACCACATATGCCATACTTTTGCACAATAGAGTATAGGTATGGCATTGATTTTAGGAACCCCGAGATAATTTTTAGGAACCGGGAGATGGAAAAAGATGCTTGGACACCCAGTACAGGTCGTTCTCCTTCAGCCTTTTTATACTTGGGTCCCCGACCCTCAACAGGCACAACAGCATGAAATACCACATATGCCATTGTTTTGCACAATAGAGTACAGGTATGGCATTGATTTTAGGAACCCGGAGATAATTTTTAGGAACCGGGAGATGGAAAAAGATGCTTGGACACCCAGTACAGGTCGTTCTTCTTCAGCCTTTTTATACAAGGGTCACCGACCCTCAACAGAAACAACAGCATGAAACACCACATATGCCATCCTTTTGAACAATCAAGTGCAGGTATGGCATCGATTTTAGGAACCCGGAGACAATTTTTAGGAACCGGGAGATGGAAAAAGATACTTGGACACCCAGTACAGGTCGTTCTCCTTCCACCTTTTTATACGAGGGTCCCCGAACCTCAACAGAAACAACAGCATGAAACACCACATATGCCATCGTTTTGCACAATCGAGTACAGGTATGGCATTGATTTTAGGAATGCAGAGATCATTTTTAGGAACCGGTAGATGGAAAAAGATGCTTGGACACCCAGTACAGGTCGTTCTCCTTCAGCCTTTTTATACTTGGGTCCCCCACCCTTAACAGGCACAACAGCATGAAACACCACATATGCCATCCTTTTGCACAATCGAGTACAGGTATGGCATCGATTTTAGGAACCCTGAGATAATTTTTAGGAACCGGGAGATGGAAAAAGATGTTTGGACACTTAGTAAAGGTCGTTCTCCTTCAGCCTTTTAATACTTGGGTCCCCGACCCTCAACAGGCACAACAGCATGAAACACCACATATGCCATACTTTTGCACAATAGAGTACAGGTATGGCATTGATTTTAGGAACCCAGAGATAATTTTTAGGAACCGGGAGATGGAAAAAGATGCTTGGACACCCAGTACAGGTCGTTCTCCTTCCGCCTTTTTATACGAGGGTCCCCGACCCTCAACAGAAACATCAGCATGAAACACCACATATGCCATCCTTTTTCACAATCGAGTACAGGTATGCCATCAATTTTAGGAACCCGGAGATAATTTTTAGGAACCGGTAGATGGAAAAAGATGCTTGGACACCCAGTACAGGTCGTTCTCCTTCAGCCTTTTTATACTTGGGTCCCCGACCCTCAACAGGCACAACAGGCACAACAGCATGAAACACCACATATGCCATCCTTTTGCACAATCGAGTACAGGTATGGCATCGATTTTAGGAACCTGGAGATAATTTTTAGGAACCGGGAGATGGAAAAAGATGCTTTCCTTCAGCCTTTTTATACGAGGGTCCCCGACCCTCAACAGAAACAACAGCATGAAACACCACATATGCCATCCTTTTGTACAATCGAGTACAGGTATGGCATCGATTTTAGGAACCCGGAGATAATTTTTAGGAAAGGAGCAGCAAGGCAGATCAAAAGATGCAATATACATTTGATCGATACGAATTACAGAGATCAATAGATGCAATATATATTTGATTGATACGATTGATAGTTATATAATTTCCCTAACAGAGTATAACAATAAAACATGCGATCTGAGACCCATGGTAAGGTTACTTCCTTTTGCACAATCAAGTATACCAGTTGCAGAGGTTCTGACCCTGCTTTCTGGCTGCACCTCTTCCTGCAAGAGAGATCTGTTACAGAGTCTGTGGGCCTCTATGCAAAGAGCTGGCCTGCCTGAAAGGAGCAGCAAGGCAGATCAAAAGATGCAATATACATTTGATAGGTACGAATAACATAGATCAAAAGATGCAATATACATTTGATCGATACGAATTACAGAGATCAAAAGATGCAATATACATTTGATAGATACGAATTACATGGATCAAAAGATGCAATATACATTTGATAGGTACGAGTTACATACATCAAAAGATGCAATAAACATTTGATCGATACAAATTACAGAGATCAAAAGATGCAATATACATTTGATAGATACGAATTACATGGATCAAAATATGCAATATACATTTGATAGGTACGAATTATATAGATCAAAAGATGCAATATACATTTGATCTATACGAATTACAGAGATAAAAAGATGCAATATACATTTGATAGATATGAATTACATGGATCAAAAGATGCAATATACATTTGATAGGTACGAATTACATCAATAGATGCGATATACATTTGATAGATACAAATTACATAGATCTAAAGATGCTATATACATTTGATAGATACGAATTACAGAGATCAATAGATGCAATATATATTTGATTGATACGATTGATAGTTTTTAGGAACCGGTAGATGGAAAAAGATGCTTGGACACCCAGTACAGGTCGTTCTCCTTCAGCCTTTTTATACTTGGGTCCCCGACCCTCAACAGGCACAACAGCATGAAACACCACATATGCCATCCTTTTGCACAATAGAGTACAGGTATGGCATCGATTTTAGGAACCCGGAGATAATTTTTAGGAACCGGGAGATGGAAAAAGATGCTTGGACACCCAGTACAGGTCGTTCTCCTTTAGCCTTTTTATACAAGGGTCCCCGACCCTCAACAGAAACAACAGCATGAAACACCACATATGCCATCCTTTTGAACAATCCAGTACAGGTATGGCATCGATTTTAGGAACCCGGAGATAATTTTTAGGAACCGGGAGATGGAAAAAGATGCTTGAACACCCAGTACAGGTCGTTCTCCTTCCGCCTTTTTATACGAGGGTCCCCGAACCTCAACAGAAACAACAGCATGAAACACCACATATGCCATCCTTTTGCACAATCGAGTACAGGTATGGCATCGATTTTAGGAACCCAGAGATAATTTTTAGGAACCGGTAGATGGAAAAAGATGCTTGGACACCCAGTACAGGTCGTTCTCCTTCAGCCTTTTTATACTTGGGTCCCCAACCCTCAACAGGCACAACAGCATGAAACACCACAAATTCCATCCTTTTGCACAATCGAGTACAGGTATGGCATCGATTTTAGAAACCCAGAGATAATTTTTAGGAACCGGGAGATGGAAAAAGATGCTTGGACACCTAGTACAGGTCGTTTTCCTTCAGCCTTTTTATACGAGGGTCCCCGATCCCTCAACAGAAACAACAGCATGAAACACCACATATGCCATCCTTTTGCACAATTGAGTACAGGTATGGCATTGATTTTAGGAACCCGGAGATAATTTTTAGGAACCGGGAGATGGAAAAAGATGCTTGGACACCCAGTACAGGTCGTTCTCCTTCAGCCTTTTTATACTTGGTCCCCGACCCTCAACAGGCATAACAGCATGAAACACCACATATGCCATACTTTTGCACAATAGAGTACAGGTATGGCATTGATTTTAGGAACCCGGAGATAATTTTTAGGAACCGGGAGATGGAAAAAGATGCTTGGTCGATCCTCCTACTTCAAATTTGGGGCACTGCGCGTGCAATGTACTGTGCCACCAGATATGAGTGGTGTGTTAAGTAGTACTATTCTTAACAGTTTAATCACTTTTATGTGCCTTTTTTTTTTGTTTGGGTTTTGTAGCCACAGTGCAGCATCAGAGGCCAGAAAAATTAGGCATGTAAAACTGCCTGAAAAATTAGGTATTGTTGCAGTCGCTGCTGTAGCAGCGGCCAGAAAAATTGATGTTTGTTTGACAGTTAGAAAGTGCCCTAAAACATTGCGGCTTGAACCCTAGTTGTTGGCGGGTAAGTCACGCAAGTCATCCTCCATTCGAAGATAAAATACAGCAGCGTGTGTACCATTTGTAGCCCAAGGCAGCTCATCTCATCAGGCCTTTTTTACTCTAATGTATCTAATGTAGTCAAGGGGTCCATCGCTGCTCAGAGTGTCGAGATCTGCAGTTAATGCTAGGTAGTCTGCTACCTGTCGGTTGAGTCTTTCTCTGAGGCTGGATCCCGAAGGGCTGTGATGATGCATAGGAGTCAAAAAGGTCTGCATGTCCTCCATCAACAATACGTCTGGAAAGCGTCCTGTCCTTGCCGGCATGGTCGTGGGAGGAGGAGGAGGATTACTTTCATCTCTTCCCCTGTTACATTCCCGTTGTGCTGTGACAAGGGGGTGACTTTGGGAAATTGGCTTCTTACACTCAAACATGTCCTTGACAGACACCTGACTGTGGGCAGATGACCAGGAACTGCTACGTAAGAGAGACTGAGTGGCAGATGGTTGAGAGGGGGCATGGAGGACAGCATTGGTTGACGTGGCTGAAGATGCTGGACCAGGAGGAGGATGGCGGCTTTGAGTTTGTGAGCTGCTTCTACTCATGTGTTCATCCCATCGGAGTTTGTGATGTGAGACCATGTGCCTTCGCAAAGCAGTTGTACCTAGGTGCAGTTGTACCTAGGTGGGTGTTGGACTTCCCACGACTCGAGTTTCTTTTGGCACAGGTTTCAAATAGCATCGCTGTTGTCAGAGGCACACACACAGAAAAAATGCCACACTGCTAAGCTCTGCGATGATGCCATTCTGGTGGTGGGAACAGCATGCGTTGATTGGCGTGCTGTCTGGCTGACCCTGGGTGCTGATGCATGCTGTCTGACTGTGCCACTAGCTCCTTGCGACAACCTCCCCCTGCTTCCAACTCATCTCCCCCTCCTCCTCTCTGTCTCCCCATCTGAACTTTCCTCCTCTTCTTCTTCTCTTCTAGCGGGCACCCACGTGACATCCACGGACGCATCATCATCAACCGCTTCACTTGTATCTGACAAATCAACAAAGGAAGCAGCAGCGGGTACAACATCACCATCATCATCACACCGTACGCCCATGTCTGTAATACTGCCTGAATGAGACATATCACTGTTATCTACATCCTCTGTCAACGATGGTTGCGCATCACTCATTTCTTCCAACTGATGTGTCAATAACTCCTCTGACAGATCAAGTGAAGCGGCTGTGGTGCTAGTGTTGGTGGTGGCGGCAGGCGGGCAAGTGGCACTGGTCACTTGAGAGGTGCCCGCAGCTAAGCTGGAGGTGGATGGTTCGTCAAGGTTAGGAGCGGAAGCTGTAGAAGATTGGGTGTCCTGTGTTAGCCATTCAACTAGGTCCTCCTCAGAACTTTTCACGTTCATGGCTCATGGCCTCTGAACACTGTGCATAGTTGTAGGGTCTAAGGGAATCACAGCACCACGACCACGACGGCACCTGCGGGGTGGCCTGCCTCTGCCTGTCATTTTTTTTAAAATGTACACTTACACTACTATTAAACAAAATATGAGTGGTGGCACTGGGCAAGTGGGCACAGTATACGCTGTGAGCCTGACACAAAAAAGCAGACTGATGTTTCACAATCCAAAAAGTTTTTTTTTTTTAAATGTACACTTACACTACTATTAAACAAGATATGAGTGGTGGCACTGGGCAAGTGGGCACAGTATACACTGTGAGCCTGACACAAAAAAGCAGACTGATGTTTCACAATCCAAAAAGTTTTTTTTTTTAAATGTACACTTACACTACTATTAAACAAGATATGAGTGGTGGCACTGGGCAAGTGGGCACAGTATACACTGTGAGCCTGACACAAAAAAGCAGACTGATGTTTCACAGTCAAAAATGTTTATTTTTTAAATATTTAAGCTACTGTTACAACAAATATGAGTGGTGCCACTAACTTGGCAAGTGGGCCTGGCACACACGCTGGCAGGCAGGCAAATACAATAAGATTACAATAGCAGACTGATGTTTCACAGTCCAAATTATTTTTTATTTAAATATTTACACTACTGTTACAACAAATCTGATTGGTGGCACTAGTTGGCAAGTGGGCCTGGCACACACGCTGGCAGACAGGCAACTTCAATTAGATTACACTAGAAGACTGATGTTTCACAGTCAATTTTTTTTTATTTTAAATATTTACACTACTGTTATAACAAATATGAGTGGTGGCACTAGTTGGCAAGTGGGCCTGGCACACACGCTGGCAGGCAGGCAACTGCAATTAGATTACACTAGCTGAATGATGTTTCACAGTAAAAAAGTTTTTTTTTTAAATATTTACACTACTGTTACAACAAATATGAGTGGTGCCACTAACTTGGCAAGTGGGCCTGGCACACACGCTGGCAGGCAGGCAACTTCAATTAGATTACAATAGCAGACTGATGTTTCACAGTCAAAAAAGTTTTTTTATTAAATATTTACATTACTGTTATAACAAATATGAGTGGTGGCACTAGTTGGCAAGTGGGCCTGGCAAACACTCTGGCAGGCAGGCAACTGCAATTAGATTGCACTAGCTGACTGATGTTTCACAGTCAAAAAAGTTTTTATTTAAAATATTTACACTACTGTTATAACAAATATGATTGGTGGCACTAGTTGGAAAGTGGGCCTGGCACACACACTGGCAGACAGGCAACTGCAATTAAATAACACTAGCAGACTGATGTTAAAGTTTTTTTTTTTAAAAAGTTACACTAATGTTACACCAGATATGAGTAGTGGCACTGAGGATGGAAGTAGGCACAGTATATGCTGGGAGCCTGACACACAGGCTGGCACTAGTTGCAGGCTGGCCTGGCAACTAAAATTAAATAACACTAGAAGACTGATGTAAAAAAAATTTTTAAAAAAAATTGCACTAATGTTACACCAGATATAAGTGGTGGAAAACAGAGCAATTAGGCACAGTATATGCTGTGGGCCTGACACACAGGCCTGATGGAAATTGAAATTAGATTACACTAGCAAAATGATGTAAAAGTTTTTTTTAAAAAAAATTTACACTAATATTCCCTTAGCCCCTTACACAGGCTGGCACTAGTGGCATGCTGGCCTGGCAACTAAAATTAAATAACAATAGCAGAAGCAGACTGATGTAAATTTTTTTTTTTTTTAGTTTACACTAATGTTCCCTTAGGCCCTTACACAGGCTGGCACTAGTGGCACGCTGGCCTGGCAACTAAAATTAAATAACAATAGCAGACTGATGTAAAAGTTTTTTTTTTTTTAATTTACACTAATGTTCCCTTAGGCCCTTACACAGGCTGGCACTAGTGGCACGCTGGCCTGGCAACTAAAATTAAATAACAATAGCAGACTGATGTAAAAGGTTTTTTTTTTTAAATTTACACTAATGTACCCTTATTCCCTTACACAGGCTGGCACTAGTGGCACGCTTGCCTGGCAACTAAAATTAAATAACAATAGCAGACTGATGTAAAAGTTTATTTTTTTAAATTTACACTAATCTTCCCTTAGGCCCTTACACAGACTGGCACTAGTGGCACGCTGGCCTGGCAACTAAAATTAAATAACAATAGCAGACTGATGTAAAAGGTTTTTTTTATAGAAAATTTACACTAATGTTCCCTTAGGCCCTTACACAGGCTAGCACTAGTGGGACGCTGGCCTGGCAACTAAAATTAAATAACAATAGCAGACTGATGTAAAAAAAATGTAAAAAAAAAATTACACTAATGTTCCCTTAGGCCGTTACACAGACTGGCACTAGTGGCACGCTGGCCTGGCAACTAAAATTAAATAACAATAGCAGACTGATGTAAAAGTTTTTTTTTTTTTTTTTTAATTATCTTTTTATTGAAGTCAAAAAACCAGTACAGAGTAAAAGGTATGTCACAAAACATTCACAAAACAATGTGTACAGAGCTTAATTAGAAGACAATGTATTCTAGTATGACAAACATTTCCGTACAATATGGGTCATCACATAAAGAGACTTCAGTTTTGTTTTAGAGTATAACAGATGTAATATAAGCAAAAATGATCCTCTCCTAGTTATATACAAAGACAGGTAAGGTAGCTAATCAGATAAGGGTGTAACTAGGGAGGGGGTGACTCTATAGTTATATGGGGAAGAGGGATGCAGCGGGCAAGAGCCGCTCAAAATGTAATAGGAGGGAAGGGGGGGGGGTGGAGGGGCGGAGCCAGTTAGTGTGTCTATGCCAGGGACAAATTTAGGATAGACTAGGGAATTATTACTAAATATAAATACAATCACACTCATCTTAACCTTTATATTCCTATATAGGGAGCCTAGAGTTGTATAATATATTGTCAGAAGGAGGGGGGACGTCAGATTAATTGGAGACTAGGGGGCTTGGGGGACTTCTGGGTGAACCCCTCTCCTGGGGGAGTGCCACCTCCAGGCGATGTTGGAGAGGGAGAAGGGATATGACCCGCAGGCATAAGTACCGGCGAGAAAGGGAGGAGAGAGGCTCAATCAAGAAAACTGTTATGTGCTAGATATGTGAATGAGAGCATAGATAAACTAGGGATTACAGTTGTATAGTCACAAAAAATTATAGTCAATAACACATATAAATATAACACAACACTTAGGTAAAGGAGAAGTCACGTGCACCCATATAGACAACAATTATTATTAAACACATGATAAAGAACCGGAATATACTAGGGAGAGTCTAGATTACATGAATGCTCACTGACATTACTACGGATAACATGAAGACCAAGATATGTTAATGAGGGAAAATAAACCATGGATATACTAGAGGGATATAATGTGTATGCGCCCTGCAAACTATCTGCCTAGAAAAAGTAAAATGGAGTGAGTCTAACTAGGTAACCAAATTAGTTATTTTATCTTATAACTTATAGCACAACATATGTCTAGCACCTTGCAGTCAAAGCCCACACGCCTTTATAAGTAAGGGATAGAAACTTATATGCTGGACCGTGCTTTCCCAGTAGACACGGCCCAGCAGCATCTATAAATGGACCTTATCATCATCAAATAATATACCCTGCTTACCAATAGGGGTATGGGCACATTACAAGCTGTGAGCTTTACTAGTACTATAAAAGTAATGTGGCAACATTTGAACATACATATAAGAAGCTTCAGCATGTACATGAAAGTTAGTTAATAACACATATAAAACAAACCAGCGATAATTCTAAGAGAAAATATAGACTATGAGAGACTTTTATGCTAAACAATGGTATCTACTCACAGCTGATGTTACCACAAAAGGTGATCTCTAATAAATGCCAGATGCTGGTACCATTTATATGAAAGTTATACTATGCAGTATTCACTTGTAGTATGCCTAATCTAAATTTAAGCAGGCTGCTGTATTTATGACGATTATATAACAAAGATCTAGGTTGTGAAAAAATAACTAACAAACAAACACCTGAGATCAAAATATAAGTCCCAGACTGACTGGAGAGACACGTTCAGACATCAATTTAGGAGATACAATAGAATTGCAGAGTATGGTAGCGGGCTTAAGGGTGCAAACCTAAAGTAAAGAGCAGTAGGACAGTATGGAGAAATCATTAAACATTAACATGTATAAAATAGATATATTCTAGCTAAGTGGTATGTAGGGTAGTGATACCTGGAGTATTTGATATATTTGGCGGTATAATTGAAGCAAAGCAAAACTAACCAAGAACCAACATAGAAAAAAAAATAAAAAAAAAAAAATAGACAGTTAGGTTATAAATATCACACGTATTGTTTTGTCTGGGGATCATGTTAAACTAAAGCTCTCTTGGTTAGCACTGGTAAGATTCAGCAATCATTTCTTATCAAGAGCTAACTTGCTAACAGAACGCATTATAGGTGGACAGAGATCATATATGACCCAGTTTATGTAACAAGCTGCAATCCTTGTCCTCAGACTAACAAGTCGTCATCCAGAAAGCAATGCAAAAACAACATAAAGCGTTTAAGCAGGGTATCAGTCTGAGAGCTGAATCATATTAATATAAAAAAGCACCCAGGTTGTAAACTGAATCACCCCAGACCTGATCCATGAGCTCTTGCAAACGTCAAGTGTACATAAGGGGCCAGTTTCAAACCTTAAATTTAGCGGTGGCAGGCTATTGTAAGAAGGAGTCCCCAGAGTTTAGCCACTAGCCGACACCAGATCTTAAAGAACTGCTAGGGAAAGGCAGAAAATCGTATCTCCGGTGCATGAAATCTGCTGTACAATTCAGCGTGCAGTTCAAGATGCCACGTCGGCTGTTGAGCTCCTCGCCTGTCAAATTAACAGTAACTACCGCGCTCTGCAGGCACTCGGGAGGATCTGTGATGCATCTCTCAATCACCGGACCCCAGGCTGTCCAAGTATTTCCGAAGGTAAGTTTAGAAGGGGTGTGGTAAGAGGTAGTTTGGTCTCGACCGTAAACATCTGAATGCCCTCTCGATCTCCGCTCAGACCCTGTCACATCTGATAAACCCGGAGCACAACGGCTCCATGTCTCGATGCCTCCAGCACTTCCAGCTGCCGGCATAATAATGAGCTCTGTCTCACTTTCGGTGCTGACTACAAATCCTATAGCTAGGTCTGAAGTGAGGGGTCGGGGACTCACTGGTGTGTATGTCCGCATAGAGGTTGGTTCAGTATGTCCTGCGGATGCGTTTGCATTATTACGCGTGTCTCTCTGTAGTTCTGTGGCCGTGATAGAGGCCTCCACATGAAACCCCTTCACTGTCGATCTGAGGTCTTGAAATATTCTAGACATCTGTCGGTCCAATTCTAAGAGCAGTTGATGAACTGTGGTATGTAGTCCTGTCATATCGAAGAGTTTATTGTATATCAGTAGTATACAAGTTGCCGCAACTACTTAGGGTTCTTATTTGGCTTACAAGTCCAGTACTGCGCAACAAAATTCACAGGCCTTCATAACTCCGGAGCTTTCTATGGTAATAATCCGGTGCTTGATTCAGCCTGAAACATCAGAACCATCTCCTACCGACAGTTAAGAACTAAACTGGTGGAAGAGAATATTTAAATAAAGGTTATAGTGTGTTTTTGCTAATAATTGTTCATAGAACAGCAGAGCTGAGAAAAAAACACGTCTGTTCCTGTGGCTTGCTGGCTCCACCCCCAAGTTTTTTTTTTTAATTTACACTAATGTTCCCTTAGGCCCTTACACAGGCTGGCACTAGTGGCACGCTGGCCTGGCAACTAAAATTAAATAACAATAGCAGACTGATGTAAAAGTTTTTTTTTTTTTTAAATTTACACTAATGTACCCTTAGGCCCTTACACAGGCTGGCACTAGTGGCACGCTGGCCTGGCAACTAAAATTAAATAACAATAGCAGACTGATGTAAAAGGTTTTTTTTTAAATTTACACTAATGGCCCTTACACAGGCTGGCACTTAAATCTCTAGAGGTGGAGAGTAACAAGCACAATTTTTAGAGCCTGTAGTGATTAGTGATGTCGCAAACTGTTCGCCGGAGAACAGTTCCCGGCGATCTTAGCTTGTTCGCGTTCGCCACGGCGGGCGAACATATTCGTTATCATTGAGGAAACTTTGACCCTGTATCTCACAGTCTGCAGACACATTTGAGCCAATCAGCAGCAGACACTCCCCACCCAGACACTCCCAGCTCCTGTGCAGCAGCCATTTTAGATTCATTACGATCCTGCATTCTTAGTGAGAGGAGGTTTAGTGCTGCTGCTGGTGATTTTATAGGGAAATAGATAGCTAGGCTAGTGTATTCAGTGTCCACTACAGTCCTGAAGGACTCATCTAATCTCTGCTGTAAGGACAGCACCCCAAAAAGCCCTTTTTAGGGCTAGAACTTCAGCCCAAAAAGCCCTTTTTAGGGCTAGAACTTGTCTTTTTTTTTTTTTTTTTGGTAATTTTATTTGCATTTGCCTGCCTGTCAGCCTGTGTGTGAGGCTCACAGCATATACTGTGATTAATTATTCTGTGCCACCACTGATATCTGGTTAACATTAGTGTAAATTTAAAAAAAAAAAAACTTTGCTAGTGCAATCTAATTTCATTTTCCATCAGGCCTGTGTGTCAGGCCCACATCATATACTGTGATTAATAGCTCTGTTTTCCACCACTTATATCTGATGTAACATTAGTGTAAATTAAAAAAAAAAAAAGTCTGCTATTGTTATTTAATTTTAGTCGCTGGCCTGGCAACTAAAATTAAATAACAATAGCAGACTGATGTAAAAGTTAATTTTTTAAAATTTACACTAATCTTCCCTTAGGCTCTTACACAGGCTGGCACTAGTGGCACGCTTGCCTGGCAACTAAAATTAAATAACAATAGCAGACTGATGTAAAAGTTTTTTTTTAGAAAATTTACACTAATGTACCCTTAGGCCCTTACACAGGCTAGCACTAGTGGCACGCTGGCCTGGCAACTAAAATTAAATAGCAGACTTTTTTTTTTTTTAATTTACACTAATGTTACACCAGATATAAGTGGTGGAAAACAGAGCTATTAATCACAGTATATGATGTGGGCCTGACACACAGGCCTGATGGAAAATGAAATTAGATTGCACTAGCAAAGTTTTTTTTTTTTTAAATTTACACTAATGTTAACCAGATATCAGTGGTGGCACAGAATAATTAATCACAGTATATGCTGTGAGCCTCACACACAGGCTGACAGGCAGGCAAATGCAAATAAAATTACCAAAAAAAAAAAAAAAAGACTGAAGTTCTAGCCCTAAAAAGGGCTTTTTGGGCTGAAGTTCTAGCCCTAAAAAGGGCTTTTTGGGGTGCTGTCCTTACAGCAGAGATTAGATGAGTCCTTCAGGACTGTAGTGGACACTGAATACACTAGCCTAGCTATCTATTTCCCTATAAAATCACCAGCAGCAGCACTAAACCTCCTCTCACTAAGAATGCAGGATCGTAATGAATCTAAAATGGCTGCTGCCCAGGAGCTGGGAGTGTCTGGGTGGGGAGTGTCTGCTGCTGATTGGCTCAAATGTGTCTGCAGACTGTGAGATACAGGGTCAAAGTTTCCTCAATGATAACGAATATGTTCGCCCGCCGTGGCGAATGCGAACAAGCTAAGATCTCCGGGAACTGTTCTCCGGCGAACAGTTTGCGACATCACTAATCACTACAGGCTCTAAAAATTGTGCTTGTTACTCTCCACCTCTAGAGATTTAAGTGCCAACCTTGTATGTAAGTGCACATTGTACCGTCCAAATGTCTCTCTTATCCATTTTACCATCTATAGGGCCAGATTACAAGTGGAGCACTAAATATTGCTTTGACGAAAGGTAAGTAGCGCAGCGATGGGCAGCAGTGTTAAATATATATGATTATATACATATATATATTTATGTGTTAATATGTGTACATATTACACATAAATAAACTTGTATATAAGTATATATATATATTGACTGGGAACACACAGTTCCCATTGACCGCAATGTATAGGCACTTTTCAGTGCAGTTTTTATTTTTTTCCAAACACCCCACTCCCACCAACTTTAGCCCCAAAGTACTGCCTAGTTGCTGTCATCTTAATTTTTTTAAATAAAATACACTAGACAATATTTTGGGGGCATTTGGGGCATAGTTCTAAAATTAACCAAAAGTCTGACCTCTGTGATCAACTTGTTATCTAGCTCTAAGTGTATTAAAATGTTTACAAAAGCTTCTCCACCTTTATTGTTAAAAAGGCTCCTGCAGTAAAATATGAATACTGGAGTATTCTATGTAGAAAGCTATGTAAACAAGAGGCAGCAACAGAACACAACCTACAAGTAAGGTTGAGAGAAAAAGGGCCCAGGTCATTTAAAAAGATGTTCCTGCAGCCACTTTTAATACTATTAATATTTAGTTGCATGAGTACATTTCCCCTTTAACCATTTTTATGCCAAAATATAGATTTGGCATTTGTAATTCGCTCTCTTTCATATTCATGATAGAAAAATTCTAAGTATAATTTTAAGCAGAAGAAAGATGTAAAAATATGTTAATAAGTTTAAACCATTTGAATTTCTTAGTACAAGACATTAAATTACATATTGTATTTCTTCTCCTGAGGTATTATTTCTACTAGAATTATGACAATATAAAATATTCCTGTGGACATTTCTGTGTACACACTGTATATTTTGACAACTTATTTGGATATGAGCGTTATTTCCCCTCGCTGATGTGTATGGTATTATTTTTACTTTGCTTTTCTGCTGCTACTGCCTGCGGATACAGTATCTGCTCAGCTTAAAAGCCAGGTTGTACTTGTCTTGTCCTATTTCCCCCTGGAGGAAGTTAGCAAAAGCAAGGTATATTAACAGTTTATCAGTAAACTAGCATCTAGCTTTTAAACAAATCCTTCCCAAACCATTTCTAACAATCATCCTAGATATAATTTCTTATCTGTTGGCATAAATGATAATCTTCAGTGAATGCTGATATGAATGCACTATGCCAGGAGATTCCCTAAAGCAATTATTTAAGAACTTTAAGGGAGAAAAGAAATGTGTTTGTTTTTGCAAAACCCTTTTATGAAAGAGTTGAGGGTTTTTTTTCAAGCAAAACTGTCTGACAGCATTATTGCATTCCTATTTTCATAGAGCTGCAATGTATGAAAGCATTGTTTTCAGAAAATATTCTGTAGAGCTTTGCAATAAAATAAAATGAGATTTGAAAATTAATGGGAAAATACATAGCACATATAACTCAAAACAAAAGAATATAACATTTAGGGTATTTCATTTGTTTTTGATGACTAGAACGTGATGTACAGTGAAACATTTTAAATGCAGTTAAGTCATATTTAGTTACGAAGATATATATATATATATATATATATATATACAGGGAGTGCAGAATTATTAGGCAAATGAGTATTTTGACCACATCATCCTCTTTATGCATGTTGTCTTACTCCAAGCTGTATAGGCTCGAAAGCCTACTACCAATTAAGCATATTAGGTGATGTGCATCTCTGTAATGAGAAGGGGTGTGGTCTAATGACATCAACACCCTATATTAGGTGTGCATAATTATTAGGCAACTTCCTTTCCTTTGGCAAAATGGGTCAAAAGAAGGACTTGACAGGCTCAGAAAAGTCAAAAATAGTGAGATATCTTGCAGAGGGATGAAGCACTCTTAAAATTGCAAAGCTTCTGAAGCGTGATCATCGAACAATCAAGCGTTTCATTCAAAATAGTCAACAGGGTCGCAAGAAGCGTGTGGAAAAACCAAGGCGCAAAATAACTGCCCATGAACTGAGAAAAGTCAAGCGTGCAGCTGCCAAGATGCCACTTGCCACCAGTTTGGCCATATTTCAGAGCTGCAACATCACTGGAGTGCCCAAAAGCACAAGGTGTGCAATACTCAGAGACATGGCCAAGGTAAGAAAGGCTGAAAGACGACCACCACTGAACAAGACACACAAGCTGAAACGTCAAGACTGGGCCAAGAAATATCTCAAGACTGATTTTTCTAAGGTTTTATGGACTGATGAAATGAGAGTGAGTCTTGATGGGCCAGATGGATGGGCCCGTGGCTGGATTGGTAAAGGGCAGAGAGCTCCAGTCCGACTCAGACGCCAGCAAGGTGGAGGTGGAGTACTGGTTTGGGCTGGTATCATCAAAGATGAGCTTGTGGGGCCTTTTCGGGTTGAGGATGGAGTCAAGCTCAACTCCCAGTCCTACTGCCAGTTTCTGGAAGACACCTTCTTCAAGCAGTGGTACAGGAAGAAGTCTGCATCCTTCAAGAAAAACATGATTTTCATGCAGGACAATGTTCCATCACACGCGTCCAAGTACTCCACAGCGTGGCTGGCAAGAAAGGGTATAAAAGAAGAAAATCTAATGACATGGCCTCCTTGTTCACCTGATCTGAACCCCATTGAGAACCTGTGGTCCATCATCAAATGTGAGATTTACAAGGAGGGAAAACAGTACACCTCTCTGAACAGTGTCTGGGAGGCTGTGGTTGCTGCTGCATGCAATGTTGATGGTGAACAGATCAAAACACTGACAGAATCCATGGATGGCAGGCTTTTGAGTGTCCTTGCAAAGAAAGGTGGCTATATTGGTCACTGATTTGTTTTTGTTTTGTTTTTGAATGTCAGAAATGTATATTTGTGAATGTTGAGATGTTATATTGGTTTCACTGGTAAAAATAAATAATTGAAATGGGTATATATTTGTTTTTTGTTAAGTTGCCTAATAATTATGCACAGTAATAGTCACCTGCACACACAGATATCCCCCTAAAATAGCTAAAACTAAAAACTACTTCCAAAAATATTCAGCTTTGATATTAATGAGTTTTTTGGGTTCATTGAGAACATGGTTGTTGTTCAATAATAAAATTAATCCTCAAAAATACAACTTGCCTAATAATTCTGCACTCCCTGTATATATATATATATATATATATATATATATATATATATATATATATATATAGTGATTTTTGTTAAATATGAAACAGGTATGGTAAGCTGTATTATCATAAACAAATCAAACCGCACTTTAACAAATGCGTTCTATATTAATATCAAGTTTGTTACGGTGCAGTCACAATATTAATTAAAACACATTCAGAACAGTAAGAACATATATTCGCTATAAAAAATAAAAGAAAAATAAAGAAATCTGAAAAAAACATCAATAGAAAAAAACAAATCTGTGCAAAGTTGTTATGGTTTAAATTATATTAGGCACATAATGCCACTATAGATGCCAGGAATTCTGCAAATCTGTGGTGAATACAGAGGAAGTGATGCTCAATGATAATCATATATGATCTTACCTTCACAAGGTGTCTTAGCAACTTTGCATGCTAGTAATATAGCCCATTGTTTTATTTGTAGCATCCACACATAAAACATGTTTTAGCCTCTATTTAATTCTCTGTAATGCAATTACTACATAAAACAGTTGTCACCAACTTATATACATAATTATGTCAAAGTCAACATCACAGTAATATGAGATATACATACTATTTGAAAAAGAGAAAAGGGAATCTATGATGGATAACCCTGAGTGGGCGTACATGGTGTAACAACAAGTATGCAGCAATGTATATATACCACATGAAACAAGAAATCTTAATGTATAATACAATTAGTTGAAACAATGTGGATAATAGTTGCAAAATCTTGAAATTGAAGAAGGATACAATAATATGCAGTCCAAAAAGGTAGAACTTGGAAAGATCAAATGGAAAAAAGGCAGCTCCACTTAGACAACCAGGAGAAGAAGAAGCCACTCTGTAAATGAAGGAGAAAACAAGGGGAACCTCATAGTGTATTTGTGTTATAAATAGTGTACAATGTAGTAATAGAGAGGACTGACACTGGCAGTAGTCAGCTCACTGACCGATACCTCAGGCTGCAGATAGCGGATCGTTCTCTGGTTCCATATGCAGGCAAATGCCTGGAGCTCAGGAACTCCAGCTCTTGGTTGTAACTTAACAGTCTGCAGCTTCAATGTATATATACGTTGTGCGGTAGTATAAGCTATGTACCACACAGCGTATATATACGTCACATTTTAAGTGCACAGATTTTGGGGCAGAGGAAATTACTAGATAGTGGGAGCAGACCTGAGATGTGATTGGCCAGCTTCTACTGTTGCATTCTGGTAGATGTAGTACTCTCCTGTATTATTATTTAGGGTTGTGGACTATAATATAATAATAATTTTATATATATATATATATATATATATATATAAATATATATATAAAAAATGAAAAGTTGAAAGCACTCACTGGACTGTAGACAGCAATGTAAATCAAATAAACTTTATTGTGACGTTTCGGGACCAACAGCGTCCCTTCCTCTGACAAGGAATATATTTACTTAATTGCCCCTGTGGGAAATTTTATACTGGTAAGACGACTGACGACGCCAGAGTGAGGATGGCGAATCACCGCTCCAGCATCAGATCGGCAATAAACACAGGAAAGGCAGAACATCCGGTGGCCCGTCACTTCCTTGAAGCAGGACATACTGTGAGCGACTTACGCTTCAGAATTATTGATCATGTGCCAGTCCTACGGAGAGGAGGGAACCGAGCCAAGATACTTCTTAGAAAAGAAGCACGCTGGATTCATGAATTGTGCACACTGGCCCCGAGAGGCTTAAATATACAGACGGGGTGGCAGAACTTTCTATAAGTAGCATGATTTGTGAGAGTCCATTGATCCATTGATTCTGTGCCTATGTTTGCAAGCGACACTGTTAGTATCGCAATTAATGAGAGTCCACTTCCCACTCTTGAGTTATATCCATTTCCTTTTTTGGATTGCATAATTTTACTTAATTTTACCTGATATGGTGTTCCATGATTTCTACTCCCTATGTATGTAGCTTTGAATTTGTAAATATATGAGGTGTGCTATGTTTTTATTTGTTTTTAACCTTTTTTCTTTACACCTGTCACATATCCACGTTTTGGGTATTCTTTGTGACTGATATGCCTTTTATACATGCTCAATTGATTTGGTAATAGATTATTTTGTTATTGCTATAGGATGGTGTCTTGTCTTTACCATTATGGACACTCGGTCACCATAGGTCATTATCACCAGGGGATTCTAGTATTGTGATGTTTGGTTGTTTGTTTATGCCTTATCATGGTCAATTTTTGATACATATGGTTATATTTATATTTTTTATGATTGGGGGGTTTGTTTTGTCTGGATATGGGGTTGACTGTTTGATATAAGGTCCCCCTATGGGGGTAGGTTCAACCTTGATTATCCCTTATAGGGCTATATTTCTGGTTGTTATATTTGAGACTTGGTTTGTGATTAGCACGGTTTTTACACCACATAATTGGGTATTATTCATAGAATTATAGGGCTATTTTTGATTTATTTTTTACTTGTTATGTCTTCGACGGTGTGATCTTGTTGCAAGCACTTTCGGGCAGACGCTTAGTAGTATCTAGTTATACTCCGTTTTGGTTTTACTTTATATACATTGCGAGTGGATGTATTGGTATTCGTTTTTGTTTTAGTTTGTCTGAGATATGGGTTTAGGATATAGATTTGTATTCATGCTATGTTACCTAGCTATAGTAATATTGGGCAATACTCCATATGAACAAGAGGACAGGTTTGCTGTCTGATTGACCTGAGCGCGGGTATTAAGTATTAATTTTTACTTTTACTTTTATTTATTTTTTCTTTGTTTATAGGTGGACACACTGACATATGGCGATCAGCATAGCCGTCCTCTTTTGTGGCTATGTTGGGGCCCCCAGTATGCTAACGCTTCCTCACTTGGAACAGTGTGCGGCCACAATCGTGGTTCGAGTTTTGTATACATGTTACCATAGCAACCCTGGTATTGGATAATGGCGGTCGCGGCGAGCGGATTGATAGTGAATCAAGCCGATTGATGACTTCTGGTTGCAGTCATAATGGGACCTTGAGTGTTGACATTTGGAGGTATGAAGGGATACTGAGTGTGTTTGGTTACGCTGCATATTTGAATGTTAGTCACGCTGTTTCCCGGCCGCATTTGTGTGTGGGGATCTGTTTGTTCTGGTAGCTATGGCAACCTTCGGACCAGCGTTTGCAGCAACGCTATGGACAGTTAGTTTGTTGATGATTCGGACAGATATAGATAACGGGTTAAGTGTCTGTTGTCTTCATAGGTGTTAATTTACTATATATAAATGAAGTATTTCACGCCCCTATGCATCACAGAGGACGTGCTTATTTAGCCAATCAGGTCTTTTGTTGACATCCTTTGCTTATTCAGTTGGCCTGCGATGTTGATGCAGGCGGGGTTTTGCTAGACTAATTTGTCTATCCTATCACACAGTGGGGGTGTGTGATGTCCACCTATCAGGCTTTAGTTGTCTTTCTTTATTAGTATAAGTGCACCACGGATATCATTGAGCATGCATAAGATCGGATACAGTTTTAGATATATTAGCACTACACACACACAGAGATATATTTGTACTCATATGCATTTACAGTTTTATATATTTTTCACTATGTTAGTATGGATTTGAACCTAATTACAGAGATTGATGCCGGTTTTGCACACGGCTCATTTGCTTTTGCACACGGCACATTTTGATTGGTAGATCACCGAGGGGAGTGGTTTATGGGTCTTTAAATGTTGTTTTTTTTCACTTGTTGCTTGTCAGAGGAAGGGACGCTGTTGGTCCCGAAACGTCACAATAAAGTTTATTTGATTTACATTGCTGTCTACAGTCCAGTGAGTGCTTTCAACTTTTCATTTTTTACATACCTGGCTACAGCACCCTGGCAAGTTGCGGTCTGTTGGTGAGAGTGCATATACTACAACAAACTTATATATATATATATATATATATATATATATATATATATATATATATATATATATATATATATATATATATATAAATATTAGCAACAGGAGAGCACTCTCACTTACAAATACAATGTGCCAGGGTGCATGCAAAAAAATGAATAATATCAATGAACAGATGAGGAAGGGGATACGGTCCCCGAAACGTCACAGAAATAAATATGTTTGAAAAGGACCAGTGAGTGCAGCCATCTGTTCATTGATATATATATAAAGACATAATAGCACTTTCCAGTCAAATAACTTTTCATACACTATATCCCTTTTAACCCTTATATAACATGTCTATTAATATATATATGATTTTTTTTTAATTTAGAAAGTGTATGTATGTATGTAATAGTTTATTTTGATGTGTTTGTGATGTGTTTTGTGAATATTTTTTTTAACTTTACACTTTACGCTAATTTTTGCAACCGTTCCTTTTAACATGTAATATGTGCGTTAAAGCGGTCATAAAATTGCTTATCGCATCCCGCGCTAACATTAGCGCTCCACTTGTAATCTAGCCCACTGTTGGATAGTTGAGCAGCACACTGACCTTCCACCGCAACATGAATCTCACACAGACCTTATTTTCACAACCACCTCTTTTTGGCATTGATTTAAAACCATAAAGGGTTCACCATTAATCCTTAAAAGAACACCACCCAGTATAACTTTCTTTTCAAAAAATCATTAAAGAGGCAGAAAATAAAGTCTTTCTTTTAATAAATTGTCGCAACAGACCACTAAACCATCTACAGAATGCTGTAATGGTACTTCATCAGAGTTCACTATTGTTACACATGGTAATTATTAATTTAAAGGGACATTGTGCTGTAAATCCTCCACCCCTTAAATATGTTCCCAGTGATCCAGTATATCTGTTGAAGTGTTTGAAATTGTTTTCAATGGCCCCATTACCTTTATTTTGCCATTTGAAATAACTACTTTTCCTTTAAAAATCACCACATATCCTGAAAATATGAATATTTTGGTATTCTCTATAGAAAAGCCATGTTAACAAGAATCATCAACATCACAGTGGGGGTGGGAGTGACAGATACTAAAATTTAAATTTTCAAATGCTCTCTCTAAGGGCCTGCTTCTGAAAAACTCAATTATGGATCAAGTCCATCAGGTTATTTTAATGAGCATTATATTGTAATGTAAGTGTTTCTCCTTAAAATAGAAATATTAGTTAACTTCCATAAATCCAAGATACACAAATGCCTTTAAAATAATCCCTGAGGGGCCCTCATAATATTGGCAAGGTATCTTATAGAACCTTAGAAGACCAGATAGCTTTAGTGAATCAAGCCCATGATATCATCCTTTTTAAACAGTTATAAACAGATAAGCAGTTAAGATAAGGAGGCGTGTGTTTACAGAGAAAGAGATAAGATGTCTGATCTTTCAGCAAACTCAGGCCATTTAAATGGATTGAGATTTCAATAAGCTAAAACTGTTATTTCATATAGAAAACCAAACCTACAGGAGTAATTTCCAATACATATTATACTCAGCAGCTTGTATAACAAGTAATTGGTCCCCATGTGGATGGACAAGCTTACTGTCTGCTCACCTATCTTTGCAACTTCCTTGTGCGACCCCACCCCCTGCTCTCAAGTGACCTGTCAATCAAACTGAATGATTTGGGGTAAGAAGCTACGGTTGTATGACCACTTCTTCTTTCGTTGCAGTAAGCTCCAAAGCCACAACTGCTGCTTAGTACATGGAGCCCATTGGAAACACATTAACAGAAACTTAATTTTAAAATAAAATGTTGCTTTAATGCACTAATGTAATATAAGGGGAATTGGTTTAATGTCTTAGATTCTGTTCTTGATTTCTATTTTAAGGGTGCTGTCACTATAAATTAACTTCAAAATCAGACTGAATAGTTTTTGGCAGTGGAAAGTCAGAAGAATCACTATGTGTAACTATTAGTTATCTTTGATGAGTTGAGACATGAACTGAGATTATGATCTCTAACCAAATGCCTGTGAATTAATTCTCTACTTGCTTCTTGGAGCTCAAATAGATTGTTCCATGCTTTAAGTGTCTGTAAACACACTGTGAATATATTATATATATATATATATATATTAAATGTAAGTTTTTATGTTTTTATTTTAACTTACTGTATATTTCAGGATCTAATATGATTCAATTAGCTGGCTGCCTACTGATGGTTAGTGTTTTGAGGTAGTGACCAAGCCCATGAAAAAGCTGCGGCCCACCCCTTTTCTCTCCCTCCAACAAATTCATGAGCTTTGCTGTCTGCCTACTACTTACCTGTGACTTGTTCACTGGCTTAAACAAGCAACTCCAACAGTATTTTATTTTTATTTTTTTATCCAAGCCCCCACAAATATAAAATAAAAAAAAAGTTGTTTTACTAACAGCACCTGATTATATACAATACAATTATATTTTTTTTTTAAATCACTGTGAAAACCTTTTTTTCTCTATTATAAACCTTGTTTTTACATAAACTGTATAAATATGATTACAGTTTTAAATTGTAATATATTATACATGAGTTCAGATATGCGCATATTCACTTTACTTCAGGTCTCCAAAAATGCTACATTTTCCAGCACTGTTGTGTGTTGCACTCGAGCACAATACTGATAGTGATGATAAAGCATAGTGTTTCTAAAATGCAAAATGCACAAAATATTTCTCCCTTCTGTAAATAAGCAACCTCCCGCTCCTTGTCGTTAGTACACACTGCAGCCCTTAGGTCTTAAGTCCTTAGATCCTTAGAACCAATAAGTCCTTAATGTTAACACAGTTCTGCTATACTTGCAAGCTTTTGTGTAGAGGCATTCACAATTTACACTTTAGGACTCACGTTTCACAGGCGTCCGGTGCTCGGTCCCAGGGGAGATATATCCAAACTGCCTCTTGCAGGGTTCCGGCTCTTCCGTCCGCTCCCCTCCTCAAGCTGCCGCCTGTGGTTCCGTCCGTGCAAGCGTGTCTGTGCACCGTTTCAATGAGCGTGTGACGTCACGTCCCCCGTCACAGCTCCTGTTTGTCCGGCTGCAGTGGATCCTATGGAGCTATGACTACGGCGGGGAAAGCCGAAACGCATCAGCAGTAGTGACCACCACCCAGTGCTGTACCACAGAAGGCTGTAACAAATGTTGTTGTTGTTGCACTATTTTAACCCAATAAACTTTGGATCGTGATTTGCAAGAAACCGGAATTCCTTATTCTTTCTATCTACATTTCTAAAATGCAAGCCTGTTTCTAAGGGTTAATATACATAGACCTTGACTCATGAACTTTAACTAAACATACAATAAAACGTACCTTTATTTTCATTCTCTTTGTATTAAAATATCCCCTTCTGGCCACCCAAAGCAAAGATTTTATTTTTTTTTCACTAGGTGACGTTTCCACATTCTTCTTCAATAACTGGGCTAGCCCTACAGCACTCGACCATTCATACATTCCCAAATATATTGATAGTTTAAAATAATGTTTCAATAGCATTAATGTATTTATTGACAAATTGTTAATGTGATGATAAATAGCAAAGAACCACTAGGGGGCGCTCTCTAGATATAAACAAAGCAAAACAATGGGAAATACAATATTACAAAATGTAATTAAAACTTAAAGTCCAATTACTGCTCCAAATGAAAAGTAGGTCAAACATGGCTGCTCTTGGTCAAAGGATGGTCTGGATCCTGATAGTGTTTCTCTTTTTTTCCCAAATTGTTTCATTGTTGCTTATACCAAATCTGCAATATTGTTTTGTCTCCTGTAAATATTTTGTGAATAACAATGCTTTTAACTTTCAACACTTCAACTAATCATTCAGGAATTATGCATCGTAGTATGTGTGAACAGAATTTATTGTACACATTTTTGCTCCTTTCTGATTGGCTTTTTAAACATTATATTATAATAATGTCACAAATTATCTATAATTAAGTGTTTGTAACAAGCAAAACGCATAAGATGGGATCCCCGCTTTCTACATGTTTTTTTTAATGTATGCAGACGTAAATAAATATCAGCTGACTTCACACACTAATTCCATTTACAACAAACCTTAGATACAGGCTAGGGTTTCAGAAATGCTACGCTTTACCATCACTTAATATGAGCAATAATAGTATACCCTGTGCTATCCATTCAAAGTATAGGCTTGCTAAAATAATGTTGTCCATGTTAAGATACATTCTTTTTTACCATTCACTTGAAGTAGCAGAATTGCACTATTATTAGTGCAGGGTGGAGCTAAGGATAACACAGGATAAGTTTGAAAATAAAAATGAAGAGTTTTCCCAATTCTAATAAATGAAAGGGCGCATGACAAACACCACAAGACTAACCGTGTCAAATATATGTCCCTAATTGGTTTTAACCAATATTGGGGTCAATTCCAATTTTTCTGATCATGTTTATTGGCTGTTTATCAGCTCACATGTGATGTATAGACAGCATTGACAAGTTTTGCACTATATTTTAACAACAAAATGGAAACATCATATTCAACAGAAAAAGGCAAAACTGACCATTTTAATATGTTTGAGAGTATTCCTAGATGATTTCAAATAATTATATTCAATGTTATATTGAATATAATGTATATTCAATGTTTGAATTAATTATTGAAAAAAAATACTTTTAAATTGTTAAAGTTTCAAAACATCATTAAGCAAACATGCCTAGTATACCCATGATGCCTGAAATGGATTTCAGACAGTCCACTAGCAAAACACACACATCGACTCAATTAACTCATCATGGTTTTGTGCTATTGACTACCAATATTGGTCATTCTGGGTGCCATTGTAGGAAACTGGAGATCAAATCTTGTAGCAATTTCAATGTCCTGCAATTGTGATCACTTTGATAAACCAAAAAAAAAGCTTATAATGTTTTTCCTATGTCGAAAGAGAAATTGGGAAAGATTGGAATTAACCACATTATCAGATAGGGGGCTAGGGGGGATTATGAAATGACATTAACAAGCCTTAACTACTTCAGTAATAAGTACAGCTTGGCAGACATACAAAAAGATAGATAGATAGATATCAATAATAAAACACTGCTTTGCAAAATATATGAATAAATATAAGGGCATTAAAAGCTTTAAAAACTATATTTAAAAACCTTCAGACTCTTTAGTACAGTTTATTCTATATAATTTGATGTGGCTAGTTAGTGGTATACATAAAAAAAAGCTCTTGCCTCAATCAAACAATCTCAGTGTAAAATGTTGCAGGTCAGGGGCCAGAATCCTGCAGGATCTTTTATTTTTATAGTTACAGAAAAAAATCTGCAAAATTAATGTTGAGCTTAATGTACCAAAAATAGCTAATACCATAAAACTTGTACACAACTAAACCAAAATCATCAGAATGGTTATAATCAATGCAAAAACATGTTTGGAGATTTAAACAATTGTAATTATACAATTAACTAATATTATATAAAATTGGTTATTGCATACTTTATTAATTGTTATTCAAGAAATATAATTGAAATGTAGCTTTTTATTTTTTCAGTAAATGAAAGGAGAACATAAACAAATAAACAAATGACATATAAAATATATAAAGACCAAAAGCATGAGTTATCTATATTACCTACATCATGTATATTAGTAATAACCATATAGCAATTTACTAAATTACACAATATACGTTAATGACACTATACAAAATAACTGATACTGTAGTATTACTGTGCTGTATTGATATACAGAAGTAGATAAATGTGTATTTTTGTTTTGATTACACATTAGCATATTGTTTGACATATTTTAGTTTATGGAAAACTACAATTCTGATTACTGTAATATGACTGTAATTTGCAAGTTTGAGTAAAAAAAAAAATCTATTTTACCAAAATGATCATCCCATAAACAATTTACTTTTATTTAGTAAGAAAGCTGAATAAAGTCATCTAGTTTGTTTAATGAATGTAAAATATGACTGTCAACATTTATTTTAGTTTAGCACAAAAAGCAAGTCATTAAAATTATATATATATATATATATATATATATATATATATCTATATATATACAAAAACTATTAACTTAAAGATGTTAACATTGTAATGGGAGAGAAGATGTTTTACACAATACTGTTATGCTTTTGATTTCAGAAAAAAAAACCTATAATTGTTAGAAATCTGAAGACAAATCATACACTAAAAATAGTCTGGTTACTTACAAAATGTAACAGATATTGTTCATCCCTTATGTAAAGTCATCTTTATGCCATTGACATTTAACTGTGGCTATGCAAGTGTTTGTTACCATGGTAACCTCAAACTTGTCTTGATTTTCAAAGAACGCACTAGCTCGTCAAAATTCTAATATACCATATTATCCGAGCTTCAGGAACAAAAAGAAGTATAACTCTGTCCTAAAATGCAGACTAATGGAAGCGTTTTCAGAAGAGAATGGATACAGGGCATTCAGTGTCATAAAAGTTAAAACTCTGCATAATGTGAACAGATGACAAATGATACCACACTATCTCACTGGCCATTTATCCTCTTTTTCTCTGTCCTCATTAAGATGCTTTAAAATGTTTGGTTGTGCAAATAGTTATTTTATACTTAGCCCTGATATAGGCAAACACCCTTCTTTATGTAACAAAAAAAATACTTATAGGAAGCCGAATGTAGCCAAGATATCTTATTTTGCTGCACATGACAAGATACATAAAGCCAAAAAACAATTGTTTTCTGACTATATGGTTTGTATATAAAGGAAAGACCACTGACCTGCATATACTTTTTTTGTTTATATTAGATACATTGTATTTGGGATGTACATTTGCATATTTAAAAGCATATTTTGCATAATGCATTTAAAAAAATAAAAAATAAAACCATGATCTATGCATTAATTCTATATACCATTAATCAAGCACTATTGCAAATGCTCTGCATGCAGATCATTTGCAAAACATTTAAAACTGTTATTTTGCTATCAAAATATTGTTTTGGAAGCCTTAAACATACCCCTTTAAAAGTTTCATCTTAAAGGGCCAAGGAATCGTACATTTTTCTTTCATGGTATAGATAGAGTTTAAAAAAATAAATAAAAATAAAATAAAAAAGTCAGTAGTTAAGAGCTTCCTGGGCTAACGCCGGTTCATAAAGCTCTTAACTACTGTACTCTAAAGTACACTAACACCCATAAACTACCTATGTACCCCTAAACCGAGGCCCCCCCCACATCACCGCCACTCGATTACATTTTTTTAACCCCTAATCTGCCGACCGCCACCTACGTTATACTTATGTACCCCTAATCTGCTGCCCCTAACACCGCCGACCCCTGTATTATATTTATTAACCCCTAATCTGCCCCCCACAACGTCGCCTCCACCTGCCTACACTTATTAACCCCTAATCTGCCGAGCGGACCGCACCGCTACTATAATAAAGTTATTAACCCCTAATCCGCCTCACTAACCATATAATAAATAGTATTAACCCCTAATCTGCCCTCCCTAACATCGCCGACACCTAACTTCAATTATTAACCCCTAATCTGCCCACCGGAGCTCACCGCTATTCTAATAAATGTATTAACCCCTAAAGCTAAGTCTAACCCTAACACTAACACCCCCCTAAATTAAATATAATTTTAATCTAACGAAATTAATTAACTCTTATTAAATAAATTATTCCTATTTAAAGATAAATACTTACCTGTAAAATAAATCCTAATATAGCTACAATATAAATTATAATTACATTGTAGCTATTTTAGGATTAATATTTATTTTACAGGCAACTTTGTAATTATTTTAACCATGTACAATAGCTATTAAATAGTTAAGAACTATTTAATAGCTACCTAGTTAAAATAATTACAAAATTACCTGTAAAATAAATCCTAACCTAAGTTACAATTAAACCTAACACTATACTATCATTAAATTAATTAAATAAAATACCTATAATTACCTACAATTAAACCTAACACTACACTATCAATACATTAATTAAATACAATATCTACAAATAACTACAATGAAATAAACTAACTAAAGTACAAAAAATAAAAAAGAACTAAGTTACAAAAAATAAAAAAATATTTACAAACATAAGAAAAATATTACAACAATTTTAAACTAATTACACCTACTCTAAGCCCCCTAATAAAATAACAAAGCCCCCCAAAATAAAAAATGCCCTACCCTATTCTAAATTAATAAAGTTCCACCGCGGACCCATCTTCATCTGGCGACGTCCAACTGAAGAATGACGGTTCCTTTAAGGGACGTCATCCAAGATGGCGTCCCTCGAATTCCGATTGGCTGATAGGATTCTATCAGCCAATCGGAATTAAGGTAGGAATATTCTGATTGGCTGATGGAATCAGCCAATCAGAATCAAGTTCAATCCGATTGGCTGATCCAATCAGCCAATCAGATTGAGCTCGCATTCTATTGGCTGTTCCGATCAGCCAATAGAATGCAAGCTCAATCTGATTGGCTGATTGGATCAGCCAATCGGATTGAACTTGATTCTGATTGGCTGATTCCATCAGCCAATCAGAATATTCCTACCTTAATTCCGATTGGCTGATAGAATCCTATCAGCCAATCGGAATTCGAGGGACGCCATCTTGGATGACGTCCCTTAAAGGAACCGTCATTCTTCAGTTGGACGTCGCCGGAAGAAGATGGGTCCGCGGTGGAGGTCTTCAGGATGGAACCGGTCGTCATCGGATGAAGATAGAAGATGCCGCTTGGATCAAGATGGTTGCCGGTCCGGATCGCCTCTTCTTCCCGGATAGGATGAAGACTTTGGAGCCTCTTCTGGACCTCTTCAGCCACCGGATGATGGATCGCCAGCCCCCGCTTGGGTTGGATGAAGATTTTGGAGCCAGGATGGATCGGTGATACCTGGTGAGGTGAAGACAAGGTAGGATGATCTTCAGGGGCTTAGTGTTAGGTTTATTTAAGGGGGGTTTGGGTTAGATTAGGGGTATGTGGGTGGTGTGTTGTAATGTTGGGGGGGGTATTGTATGTTTTTTTTTTAACAGGCAAAAGAGCTGAACTTCTTGGGGCATGCCCCGCAAAGGGCCCTGTTCAGGGCTGGTAAGGTAAAAGAGCTTTGAACTTTATTAATTTAGAATAGGGTAGGGCATTTTTTATTTTGGGGGTCTTTGTTATTTTATTAGGGGGCTTAGAGTAGGTGTAATTAGTTTAAAATTGTTGTAATATTTTTCTTATGTTTGTAGATATTTTTTTATTTTTTGTAACTTAGTTCTTTTTTATTTTTTGTACTTTAGTTAGTTTATTTCATTGTAGTTATTTGTAGATATTGTATTTAATTAATTTATTGATAGTGTAGTGTTAGGTTTAATTGTAGGTAATTGTAGGTATTTTATTTAATTAATTTAATGATAGTATAGTGTTAGGTTTAATTGTAACTTAGGTTAGGATTTATTTTACAGGTAATGTTGTAATTATTTTAACTAGGTAACTATTAAATAGTTCTTAACTATTTAATAGCTATTGTACCTGGTTAAAATAAATACAAAGTTACCTGTAAAATAAATATTAATCCTAAAATAGCTACAATGTAATTATAATTTATATTGTAGCTATATTAGGATTTATTTTACAGGTAAGTATTTATCTTTAAATAGGAATAATTTATTTAATAAGAGTTAATTAATTTCGTTAGATTAAAATTATATTTAATTTAGGGGGGTGTTAGTGTTAGACTTAGCTTTAGGGGTTAATACATTTATTAGAATAGCGGTGAGCTCCGGTCGGCAGATTAGGGGTTAATAATTGAAGTTAGGTGTCGGCGATGTTAGGGAGGGCAGATTAGGGGTTAATACTATTTATTATAGGGTTAGTGAGGCGGATTAGGGGTTAATAACTTTATTATAGTAGCAGTGTGGTCCGGTCGGCAGATTAGGGGTTAATAAGTGTAGGCAGGTGGAGGCGACGTTGTGGGGAGCAGATTAGGGGTTAATAAATATAATATAGGGGTCGGCGGTGTTAGGGGCAGCAGATTAGGGGTACATAGGGATAATGTAAGTAGCGGCGGTTTACGGAGCGGCAGATTAGGGGTTAAAAAAATATGCAGGGGTCAGCGATAGCGGGGGCGGCAGAATAGGGGTTAATAAGTGTAAGGTTAGGGGTGTTTAGACTCGGGGTACATGTTAGAGTGTTAGGTGCAGACGTAGGAAGTGTTTACGCATAGCAAACAATGGGGCTGCGTTAAGAGCTGAACGCGGCTTTTTTGCAGGTGTTTTTTTTTTTTGAGGCTGGCCGCGTCCGTAAGCAACTCTGGTATTGAGAGTTGAAGCTGCGTTAAAAATGCTCTACGCTCCTTATTTGGAGCCTAACGCAGCCTTTATGTGGACTCTCAATACCAGAGTTATTTTTATGGTGCGGCCAGAAAAAAGCCGGCGTTAGCTACGCGGGTCCTTACCGACAAAACTCCAAATCTAGGCCTAAGGGAGCACGTTGATTCAAAAGAAAAAAGGTATTGAATGGAAAAGTGCTAAAAGAATTTTTATATAACAATGTAAACAAGTATAAAAGTTGTATTTCTAAACAAATAGGAAAACTTTTTTTACTTTTTTTCCTTTTCTCTTCTTCTACTATAGCTACGGCTTGTACCTCTGTTTGGAATGTCTAGGTAATCATATAGTGATGATTATACATAATCTACAGATACCTAGTAATATATATATATATATATAGTATGGACAGACCTGTGAGGTATAGCTAAATGTTGAAGAGATTATATGTGTTGAAGATTATCTAACTACGAACTACTCTATTACCACTTCTAAGGAAGATTAAAATGTAATCTGATATACTATATGAATATGAATAAACAGATAAGTTACCCCCTCCTATGTTTAATAATTCGGTGACCTAAGTGGACTACATTCACTCAAACCTTAAGACTGTGACATTTGTCTGGTATATGGTAACCTTAAAAATAAGGATTATTGGTTATAGGCTAGAATCAGGTAATCTGTAGGATATAGTTATTTTTTGTTAATAAATTTTTGTGTGGAGGCAATTGGCACTGGAAGAACTATATAACAAAAGTCGTGATAATTGTGACTAATCCAAAAATAGATCTAAGTCCTGTCTCTTGTTAACCCCTTAAGGACCAGCGACGTACCCTGTATGTCGCTGGCCTTTTTTTTTACTTGATTGTTTTATAGCACGGTCTTGCCACCAGCATTGAGACTGCTCTATTCCACAAAGCCTGCTGGAGGGAGGAAATTAATAGCGTGTTCTTGCTAGACTTGTGCTATTATGTCCTGAAAAAACCCTTAACGACCAGTGACATACAGGGTACATTGTGGTCATTAAGGGGTTAATACCTTTTGGATATTTAGTTTGAAGAGTAAAAATCCAGAATGTCTCTTGCCTAAGTAATTTGCCCATTCTATCTCCACCCCTAATGTCCCTTCTGATATGATCAATGCCTATAAAATGGAACAAATGTTTTGTGTGTAGTCCATGAGTTCTAAAATGTTTGGCCACTGGTGTTTTTGGTTTGTCCTCCTCTAGGGATAGGAGGTGTTCCCTAATGCGGTCTTTTAAAAGATGGGAAGTGAGTCCTATATATTGAGTCGAACATTGTAGGCATGTTATTAGATAGATTACATAGGTGCTTGTACAGTCTATACAGTGTTTAATACGATAGGTAAGACCTGTTTGTGAAGATGTAAAATGCTCTGTTTTGTTGGTATAATTACAGCATTTGCAGATATGGCCACATTTATAAAAGCCATTTGAGATAGATAGCCAGTTTGAAGATGTGCATGGTTTGTTAAAAAAATGTTTTTTAGTTTTTTCACCTATGGTAGGGGCTTTTTTAGCTACACATCTAATATGTTTCTTTGTAATGTCTTGCAGTTGGTTATCACTCTGTAGTATCGGTAGATATTTGAGGACTATGTCACAAATTTTATGATATTGTTTACTATAGGCTGTTGAAAACACTACATTATTAGTTTGTGGGGTGATTTGGGTAATCGTGTCTTTTTGTTTGTAAAGGCCTGAGATCAATTTATTCCTATCCATTTTGCTAACCTCTTGGGCTGTTGACAATAAGAGGTATTTTCTGTAACCTCTTTCTTGTAGCCTTACAGTAATGAGGTTAGCTTGAATATTATATTCTTTGAGGGTAGAGCAGTTCCTGCGGGCTCTGATGAACTGGCCTTTAGGTATGCCTCTAGTGATGTGGCCCACATGGCAGGAATCGGCTCTAAGTATAGTATTCCTGGCTAAGGATTTTCTAAATATAGTAGAAGTTATATTATCATGTTTACCTGCTGATAGTTGATGATCTAAATATGAGATAGTATTATTATCTATGATATGGGTAAATTTTAAATTTAAATCATTGGTATTTAACCAGTCCAGAAAAGAGACAGCACTGTGTTGGCTGCCCTTATTCCAGATGACCAACAGGTCATCTATAAAGCGACCATACACAACTACTCCATCCTCGAATGGGAAGCCTTCACAGAAAATGTGGTTGAGCTCAAACTAGCCCATGTATAGATTTGCATAAGCGGGGGCAAATTTTGCCCCCATGGCTGTGCCACATTTCTGTAAGTAAAAGCTTCCCCCGAAGACGAAGTAGTTGTGGGTTAACAGAAATCTTGTAGTTGAGACCAAAAAGTCAATATATTCTATAGAGAAATTTGTGTACCTCATAATCATATTTTTCATGGCCTCTAGTCCCTTGTTGTGGGGTATACTAGAATATAGGGCTGACACGTCAATGGTTACCCATTGGTAGTTAGGATGCCATTCGACTTGCTCCAATTGTTGGAGTAGGTGAGTACTGTCTTTTATGTAGCCTGGAAGAGATGTTACAATGGGTTGGAGGATAGAGTCCAACCAGGCCCCTAGTTTTTCACATAGGGAGCCCATACAGGACACAATAGGGCGCCCTGGTGGGCTGGAGAGTGTCTTGTGGATTTTGGGAACGACCCTGAAAGTGGGTATGAGTGGGTCATCTGTGAGAAGATGTTAAAAAACTTCACATTCAATGAAACCCTCTTCCAGAGCTGTGTCCAAAAAATCAAAAAGTTCCCTAGTGTACCCAAGTGTGGGGTCTGAGTTTAGCTTAGTGTAAGTATTGGTGTCATTCAATTGAGTGGTAACTTCCCTAAGGTAGTCAGTAGTATTGAGTACCACTACGGCTCCCCCTTTATCAGCCTGGGTAATCACTATGTTGGGGTTGTCTTGCAGTTGTTTCAAAGCCAATCTCTCTGTACGAGAAATATTATTGAATGTATTGTGTGATGTCTTTATATCATCATGTAGTTTAAGAATGTCTCTTTGTACTGCTTCTTGATACATTTCTATGCAGGGACTCCTAGCTTGAATAGGATAAAAGTAGGAGTTGTCTTTATTAACCTTGCCTATATGTGCTGGATTATGTCTCTGATCATTATTCTGTAACGATATAAGTGAATTGAAGGCACTTTGATCCTTATAAGTTAAGCCTGTATTGGAAGTGTTCGGATAAGGGTCAGTGATAATAGGAAGAGTAAGAGTGTGATCTATATGAAAGAAGTGTTTCTTTCATGTGAATTTTCGTACTAATCTATTCACATCTACCATTGTAGAAAATACATCAAAATCAGTGCTAGGAGCAAAAGTGAGACCTTTATTCAAGATAGATATTTGTGCTGGTGAAAGAGAATGATCAGATAAATTAATTACATTATCTATTTTTTTCTTGGTTTTGGAGGCTGCCCTGCTGGGGTAGCTATGTGTCTTGGCAGTACTCTTAGGCGTGCTTGTCTGATTTGGTGTTTTGACTAAAGTAGCTAAGGCTGGTCTAGCTGTATTCGTTAGTTGTAATTCTGGGGGAACAGTTTGTTCTAGTATTAAAGATTCTTGGCTGGTATTAGTGGTCACCTGACTACATTCTGAGGCGCCTGCATCAGTGTCTATGCTTGAAAAAGTAACTTTCTTTTTGGTTTGATTACGATGTCTATTTCCCTTTGTCTTTTTTATTTACTGCCCCCTATGGGTTTGTGTTGTTGCAATGAATATACAATGTTAAGATCGTAATCTTTCGTGTCTCTATTGTATTTTGACACTTTCCTATTGGATAAATCTAGATCTAGCTTAGATATAGTTTCTTCTAATTGAGCAGTGTAATCTCTATAGTGAGTTGTGGTTTCAAATGGTTTGATAATGGATGTGGTCTCATTAATTTGTAACAACAGTTGTTCTCTTTCTGACTTTTTATGTCTAAGTAATTGGTTCATTAAAGTCATTGAACATCTTGTAAGGGTATGATTCCACTCCTCCATAAATTCAGGTTTCTGAAATTTTTTCATGCGAAGGTCCCTAGGGACTTTAGCCTCTTTAACATACAATTCCAAGAATTCAATGTCCCACCACAGATTGGTTTCTTTGTATCTTAATTTTTCCAATTCTGAGAACAAGTGTGGTAAATTATCTTCTTTGGGCTCTAGAGTAGGTGAGCTCCCTCCTTGTAAGGCTGAGGCTAGTATGAGGCGACGTTTTTCATAATTTATTACCCCTGTGGGAAGTGTATGTGTAGCCTCATGTAGATCAGCCATGTTGGTGATGCCTGTGTCTGTCAAGTAATGCAACCGTAGGGCTGTCTGCTAAGCAATTGGTTCAGAAAAAAACAACAGGAAATGTGCGCAGTCCTAGGTTGTTAGATGGTGCTTGGCTGAGTAGGTTAAATATGGAAGTCCTTATATGTAGCTTTTCAATAGCTGTATGTTATTTAGTTATTTGAGCCTCTCTTCTCTGTTTGGTCTGCTAGTATTGAAATGTGGGCATTCTTTGAGCAGTATAAAGAATATGAACGATGCTGTGTCTTAAAACTGTGTTTACAATGCGGTATAGACTCACCAGCAATCGCTCTTTGTCCTAGCGGTAACCCGCGCTGCTCAACACTTTTTCTGTTCCTCCGAAAGACTGCAACAGTCTGGTTAGCTGTGCTGAGTAGCCGTCTTGGGATGTGCGGGTGATGCCGAATCTGACTCCTCCTCTGTAGATGACGTAGGGGCAGGAAGATTGCCCGATTGGTAGTTGCGAGTGAAGCCGCTTCTGTCTCTCGCCATTGTATCAAGTGGAGCTGCTTCGTGGTAGAAAGGTTTGACGAAAAAAAGCAGACCAGGGGTTAGTAAAGGCGTGAATGGTAACCTCTCAAAGTAGCCAAGTGTACAGTACCGTGAGTATCAGATCCAGTCCTCAAGGCTCGCTAGCCATAGATACAAGAACAACAAAAAACAAAGACTTTCAGGATCTTTTTCAACCAAATGGTTTTATTCAGGCATAGGTGGTGAATCACTCAGTGGTGTACAAGGTGAGGTTTTGTAGATCTGACGTGTTTCGCGCATGTGCAATGCGCTTCATCAGAGACAATTCAGGTGTGTTCCACAGGTAAGGTAATAAACATTGTGTTAACCAATCAGGAGCATTTGAAATACATTTAAACTAGGTGCTAGTGTAATTAAGCATATTTTTGACAATTGGAAAAAGTGATTTAGTTTGTGCGAAAGTGCAAATATTTGGAGATATCATTAGCAAAGTGCATACTTATTAATAAACTATAAATACCAACAAACATAACATTCCTTATCAAAAAATAATATTCAGAAAAAATATAAATTGTGAAAAAATGTAAAGAAAACAACCCAATGGGAAATATAAAGTAAAAAAATGGCGTAGATGTCTCTAATAGTGCCGCTGAGGTAAATTAAAATACTTAAAACTAAACAATAATGAAAAGTAAACTTATCGATTAATATTAGTTACAATAAATGAGGACTAATAGTAAGTATCAGTCATACTAGTTATGGATGGGAAAAAAGTTTGAAAAAACTTTTTAAAGGCGGCCGCCAATTGAACATAAGGATTTGTATATAGAACACTAAAAAAAGCATATACATGAGGAACTCATATATATACTAAACACTAAAAAAAGCAGGCACTCACTGGACTTTACTTTTAAAACATATATATTTATTATATATATATATATATATATATATATATATATATATATATATATCCCATGTGTATCTCCACTCACAATTCAGCTTGGCCATTAACCAGGGTGCAAAGTCAGTGTTTTAGTAGCAATCTTCTTCAATCAAGGACTGCACTCACTGGATTTGGATACAAAATTACTTATTTATTGTGGCAACGTTTTGGGGTTCTGAGTATCCAAATCCAGTGAGTGCAGTCCTTGATTGAATACGATTGCTGTATATATATATAATAAATATAAATAAATAGAGGAAAAATTAAAACATACTATTATTGTCTATTTACATAGAAATACCATGCTCAATACTGCCATATTCAATAAGGGGATAAGCCATTTGTCAGTTTTTAAGAATGTAATAATATCAGTTTTTAAAAATGTAATAATTTATTTTTGTGTGCACACATTCTGTGAAAGCATCTCCACTTTTTTGATGTCAAACACAAAAAAGTCATATGCATTGAAAATATAATTTTATAAAATATTTAAAAAAAAGGGGGAAAACCCGAGGGCACATTAAAGGAACAAAACACTTTGCTCCTTATTTAGATATTTTTAGGTGTAAATCAGCTGAAATAAACTGGACCACAATAACAATCTGACACATCCATGATAGCCACTATAACAATAGCTATTGCTGATGTTATGGTAAGCAGTTTGAGTAGGATTACAGGGAAAAGATAGGAGTTTGTCTGCACAATGTCACCAAATGGTCACCTAAGGCATTACCCAGCCTACAGTAACATGTGACATACAGCTTGTGAACAAGAACCTTGTGTAGCATAAACTTTATTCACATACATGGTTTGCATATATGGTTGTTACAAATGGCAGTTAAGATGCATTGCAATGGTTATTCAGTTTGCTCGGGACTTGAAAAACAAATATATAGTTTCCTATTATTTATTTTTTCCACGTAAGTACATTGCTTTTTCCTGATAAAAGACTAGCACAAAATGCGGCAAGTAAGATAATGAGAGCACTTGGGTGTGTGTGTTAAGATATAAGCTCTGACAGATTGATTGAAACCTCCATTTAAGGTTTTAAATGTTAAGCAAAAACTAAAACCAAAACCAAATTCCAACTTATGGACACCCAGCTCTGCTTACGGAGGTCTTATGGCTGTGATAGATCAGGTCATTAGGAATCTGGATGCAGTATTCTGCCTCTGTTGAAAATGATTCATATCTGTCTCTGAAAACTCATGTAAATGACATTACAGAAGCATAGAACTGAGGACACAGATGCATGAAAGACTGAAACATTCTTGGAATTAATCAGTAAACTTTAAATTTAGTTTTTGAGGAAAATTAATGCAAACATTGTTAGACAGTCACTATGGGATCGTAAACAGAAGCTTTCATTTAAAGCAGGGGTTTCCAAACAGTTTTTCAGGCTTTCCTTGGGTGAGCGCAGGTTAAAAACCACTAATCATCTGATTATTTCACCTGTTCTTCAGTTCAGATATCCAGAAAATCTGGCCTGTCAAGGAGGCCTGAGGACAGGTTTAAAAACGCATAATTTAAAGGCACAGTAACGTTAAAATTAAACTTTTATGATTCAGATAGAGTAAGTGATATAAAATGACTTTCCAATTTACTTCTATTATAAATTTGTTTATGTTTTCTTGATATCATTTGTTGAAGAATAAAGCTAGTTTGGCTGATGGGAGCTTAGGAGCATGTACATGTCTATAGCAGTCTATGGCAGCAGTATTTGTATCTATGTATAACATTGGTATAAACAATGTTGCAAACACTGCTGCCAGATGGATAAACATATGTGCACACTCCTGAGCACAACTATTCTTTAACAAAGGATACCAACAGAACTAAGAAAGATTGATAACCAAAGCTATAATAACCCCACTCCCGCATCGCAAACACTAGTTAAATATTTTTAACCCCTAATCTGCCATCCCTAACATCGCCGCCACCTACCGACATTTATTAACCCCTAAAACGCTGCCCCCAACGTAGCCGCCACTATATTAAATGTATTAACCCCTAAACCTAAGTCTAACCCTAACACCCCCTAACTTAAATATAATTACAATAAATATAAATAAAATTACTACAATTACCTAAATAATTCCTATTTAAAACTAAATATTTACCTATAAAATAAACCCTAAACTAGCTACAATATAACTAATAGTTACATTGTAGCTATCTTAGGGTTTATTTTTTTAACTAGATAGAATAGTTATTAAATAGTTATTAACTATTTAATAACTACTTAGTTAAAATAAAGACACATTTACCTGTAAAATAAAACCTAACCTAAGTTACACTAACACCTAACACTACACTATAATTAAATAAATGAACTAAATTAAATACAATTAATTACAATTAAATAAAATTATCTAAAGTACGAAAAATAACCCACTAAATTACAGAAAATAATAAAATAATTATAAGATTTTTAAATTAATTACACCTACTCTAATCCCCCTAACAAAATAAAAAAGCCCTACCCTACACTAAATTACAAATAGCCCTTAAAAGGGCCTTTTGCAGGGCATTTCCCCAAAGTAATCAGCTCTTTTGCCTGTAAAAAAAAGTACAAATAACCCCCAACATTATAACCCACCACCCACACAACCAACCCTACTCTAAAACCCACCCAATCCCCCCTAAAAAAAACTTACACTAACCCCTTGAAGATCACCATACCGTGAGATGTCTTCACCCAACCCGGACAGAAGTGGTCCTCCAGACAGGCAGAAGTCTTCATCCAACTGGGCAGAAGTAGTCCTCCAGACGGGCATAAGTCTTCATCATGATGGCATCTTCTCTCTTCATCCATCCGTCGCGGAGAAGGTCCATCTTCAAGACATCCGACGCGGAGCATCCTCTTCATCCGGAGTCTTCTTACTAAATGACGGTACCTTTAAGTGATGTCATCCAAGATGGTGTCCTTTCAATTCCGATTGGATGATAGAATTCTATCCTATCCAATCAGCCAATAGGATTGAGCTGGCATTCTATTTGCTTTTTTTAAATCAGCCAATAGAATGCAAGGTCAATCCTATTGGCTGATTGCATCAGCCAATAGGATTTTTTCCTACCTTAATTCCGATTGGCTGATAGAATTCTCTCAGCCAATCTAGTACATGGATTCATTTGATGATCAGTAAACTACTTTAGAAGTCATTTGCACATCATCAGACATCATCAGCTAAGATCAAAAAAATTTTAGGTGATAACATTAAAATGTTTAGCAGATTACTTAACTGATTTCTTCAAAAGCACAAACAGCCACTAAATGACTCTAGAGTCCTCTTATTTAAATATTTCAGCCTGCGGGCATGCTTCAGGATGGATTCATTATGACTAGTTTGTAGTCATCTATTACTTCAGAATGACTCCAGGAAGATCATCCTTTTTTAATAGGGTGTTCACAGAACACTTACTATCGTGAGATGCAGACATTTTGATGTAAAATATTTTCCTTTTTTCTGTGATAGCGATGTTCAGGTGATATTTTCTTGTCATCTTTTTACAGATATGTTGCTTCATTTTCAAGTGAATTAGCATATGGGTGTCATGTCCCTTTAACTGTTTTCAATATATCATTTTGTGTCTATTTTTGTTTATTTCTATTTTAAAGGCTTTTGTGATGATGGTATCTTTGGGTAAAACACTTTATGAATATAGCAATTTTGAGTGGTAATGTCGTACAAATTTTTTCAGCTAAATATTTGTTTCAGGAATGAGTTTAATTGAATAACATCGGCAGTTAAACAAACAAGCAAACCATTTATTAGTAATAAGAAATCAATGTTTTATTATCTTCTTTCTCATAGACTGCTTATACTTGTTTCTGTTCAGGTCTTCAAAAGCCTTAGTAAATCCATATAATGTAGGTTTTGATCTTTTACCAAATATTAATGTAGAAAATCTGGATGTATCAAAATTATCATAAACCCCAATTTTTTCTTTTATGATTTAGACTAAGGGGCAGTTTTATCAATCCCCGAACAGTCCCTAATGTATCTGTTTAAGACTGTTGCTCCTTAACTCATCAGCCGCCTCTAAGGCTGCGGACATCAATCTGCCTGATTGCATATGATCGGGTTGATTGACAACCCTTGCTAGCAGGGGGCAGCATTGCACAAGCAGTTCACCAGAACTGCTTGTACAATGTTTAATGCCGTCAGCGTATGCTGTCGGCATTCAGCGATATCTGGCGGACATGATACGATACAGCGTATCATGTCCGCCAGACATTGATAAATCGGCCCCCATATATACAATTTAAAAAAACGTTTCAATTTACTTCTATTATCAAATTTTCTTTGTTTTCTTGTTATTCTTTGCTGAAAAAAAGAAAGGTAATTTCAGGAGTGTGCACGTGTCTGCATCACTATATGGCAACAGTTATGCAATAATGTTATACATTACCAAGAGCACTAGATGGCAACACTATTTCCTGTCATGTAGTGCTTCAAGCATGTGCATGCTACCTATCTGGATATCTCTTCAACAAAGAACAACAAGAAAATAAAGCAAACTTTGTATAAGAAGTAAATTGGAAACTTTTTAAAACTGTATTTTCTATTGGAATAAAGAAAGAAAAATGTTGGGTTTCACATCCCTTTAAGAACATTAAAATTGCAGGATTAAGAAAAAACTGTTTTGCACAGCTTATTCAAACAGGTTGGAAAATACCCCAAAACAAAGATGGAGAGACATCAAAATGCGTTAACAACAGGTTCCTTCTAAAGGATATTTAATGGCAACAAGGCTCTTCTGTAGAAAGTGACTGTGGCGTTCAGGAATTAACCAACCCTGCAACTATTACCAGTATTTCACAGAAAGGGTTTACCTTCCATTGCCACCTTAATCAGATGTTTACAGTCTAGCCATTACAGGCAATCTTTTAACTTTGTTTTGTGGATGCAATAGTTAACAAACTCTCTCTCGTCTTTACTATCCCCAGAAAAATGCCCTATAAGGCCACACACACTAAATTATATCTGCTGCCACCACTTTAAGATTATTATAAAGCAAATCCTAAGGAAAAACCCAAACTAACAGATTAAAATCCCAATACACAATTTGGCAAAACTCAATAATAAAAAAAACCAGAATACTATTATTACTAGTCTCATCATAACATTGTACAGATATTAGACAAAGGCAAAAAAATAATAAAGGAATATTTATTATGAGCAAAAAGTCACAGTGCATTTATATAAAAAGGAATTAACAAATAACAAACACACACACAGGTAAAAAAAATTAAAATATAACAGAACCTAATACTTTACTAGCTTAGACCTTTGTTTCAAGGGAGCTAAGCAAGAAAATGGTCACATACACTGTTGTCCACAGCCTCCCGTGTAGAATGACAACATTATTTAGCTGAAATGACAATTAAATACATTTTTTCCTGAGGTCAGGATTCTGACCAGGCCCACTTCTAGAGTGGGCAAACAAGATAGCCAACCTTTTTTATGGCAAGCCCTAAACCAAATTGCAAGCCCTGGCTGAAGTTCTAGGATACCTTATCATTTTAGTTGTGGATATACAGTACACATACACTTATAAGCAATCCCATTGTGACACCATGAGTATTATTTTGATAGCAAATATCTCTAACCTAAAATACTTACTCTGTGTTGAGTCTTGGACAATAATTACCATTGCCCTCTGTATCTTGTTGAACCAGATACAGGTAGTAAATAAGGGGTCCTCTAAGTTTGACTTTTAGAGTTCCGGCCTATTTTAAAAACAATAGCATATATTGGAATAGGGGAAAATTGTCTCTTATTTTTTACACGTTTTTGGAATCACAAACAATCAGAGAAATAACTTTCCTGAAATTCTCAAAACTAGCCACTACTAAAATATATACAGAACCTCCTCTAGTCTGTATAGGGGTGAATACAATAAAAAAAAAACAGTATAGGAGAGCGCTATCCTATACTGTTTTTACACATTTTTGGTCCTGAATTAAAAACAGCCTGTTTTTTTTTTTTTTAAAGTGGCGTGACTTACAAGATAATTTTAATTTGAAATGTTCCTAAAACATGAAACATTCTTATTTAAAATATATTCCTTTACATTCTTCTTAGAAATTGTCCTTTATATATCATGTGTTTTATAAAAAAATATTACTGCTGCAAGAGCGAGTCTGCACCAAAATTGTCTGTGCAGTTTGATAACTTGATGAGCCCTATGTGTATGATTTCTAAAATATAGTATAGCTATGGTGGATCAAAGTAACACATATTCTATTTTATTAAAACAATACTCTGTCTTCAACTTTATTCAGATCGAGACACACTATAGGAGGACATACAGATGGAAAAAACATTTGATTGTGTAATGATGATCCAGCCCTACAGCAATTAAACTCCAAAGTGTTTGGTACCACACCATGCAAACTTCAGAGTGCTACCATTGAAAATAAATAGCTACACAAAATGGAGTATGACTGCACATCACCATACAAATATAAATGAAAATATATAATGCTACAAAAACATACCTGCATCAAATCATGTACTCTTTAAAGATAATCTTGAGAAAGCACAATATGGAAAAAAACGTCATTCAGTGTTATGGCCATAAAATGACCTGCTCCAGGAAAAGAATAATTGAGTGATAAATGGGGATTCCTCCCAAATATATTCAGCTGTCTGAATGACATACTGAATAAATCTAACTTTTTTACAGTGTGATAAAAATGCAAACCCCTGACTGGATGAGCACTTTATGACTGTTAAGTTTAGAAGACCCTGAAAAAATGCCCATAGCCTGATCCCTTAAAGACTTGTTAAATAAGTATTAACTTAGGGAATCACTTTAATTGATCATGTGGCATAAATAAACATATTCTTTACATTTCTTTTTCCCATTTTCATTAAATTAGAGAAGCAAGAATATAATACTATATATATATATATATATATATATATATATATATATATATATATATATATATATATATAATATAATACAATACTATATTATATCTTCTACTATAAAACACTGCTTTCTAACTTTTCCATAACCTCAGTGGTGGCAGATTAAAATCAACCTGGACTGACTTGATCAAGGTGATTACCAACCCCTGTTCTTGTGTGACTGGTTGCCTGAGAGCAGGGGGTGGGACTTCACAAAAATAATTTGCAATTTTAACTACTGCCAGCTATGCATACATCACTGGAAGTGAGATTCGCCAGACAGGTTCCCTGTCTCGGAACTGAGTTCACCCACTACTAAATAGGGGCCCAAATCTGAACCCTTTGTAGAATATAGAGAATTGAAGAAAGATCTGTAATTAAAATTTTCGGCATTTGATTTACATAAGTTGTTGGCAGGTCATCACATACCTAGAATTTAGTACATTATTCTAAAAAGAGTACTAACTGGAGTACAACAACTGGAGCTTATAATAAAAGACTGGGAAATTAAATAAAAAAAGTAGTTTACAAGTAGAATGTACAGAGACCTGAAGGGTTATGTGAAATTGTACAATTTAATAAGAAGATGCTACCTGAGAAGTATTACATAGGTTGTACTGTATTCTCACAGCAAATCTGTGATTAATCAATAAAAACAGTGAGAGAATAACGTTAGCAGCATAATACTGCAAGTGCTTAAGCTCAGCCTTCTGTTTATTTTTGTATATATATATATATATATATATATATATATATATATGTTATTAATTTTTTTGCTGCAGATCAGTGAAAGCCTCAATTTAAACTACTTAAAAGAACTTATGTACAAATAAATAAAGTGAAGCATTACATTCAAAGGAAAAATTGCATATATAGACAGACAGATAGATAAATAGATAGATAAATAGATAGATAGATAGATAGAGATAGATAGATAGATAGATAGATAGATAGATAGATAGATAGATTAGATCAAACCTTTTCCCACTGTTAACTTTCTTTTCAGTTGTGTACCCATATTTTCTTTGAGACAAAAGTCTGATGAGTTATGAGTGACTTTTATATTTAGTACAGCATTTTTTATTTTGCAGTTGAATACAGATAACCATAATTCACACTTCAATCTATGAAAGTCGTAAGTTTAGCATAAGAACTGAGAAGGAAGAGACTGCTTGCTAGATAGATTGATTTCCATATGACAGTCCTCTCACAAACCACACATTTACATTTTGTTTTCAATATCTTTACTAGAAGTAATACATGTTTTTAACATGAAAATCATTTTGGGATTCAATATCGCTGTATTAAAAGATGATCAGTTTTTGGTAAACTGTTATGAGGTGTTGCACTGCCATCTTCAGGATGCATATCATACGCATGTGTTTTGTTGCTTCTTCATCGTTTTGAAATTAAAAAGCTGACTTTTTTTTCTTCCATTAATGTGAAATTCTGAAACCATATTTTTATTGTTTTCTATAAAATTACAACTGCAGATGAGGGAAAATGTCCTGCGCTAATATATTGATAAACACCTATGGTAATTTCCAGTTAACAACCTCAATTAAAAACACATCCAATAACACCTCATCTACATAAAAAATTGCTACAATTGAAAACTTAAAGCTTGAACTTTTATGTGAAATAAAAGCCATTTGCAACCTTGATTTTCCATCCCCTTGTGTCAGCCCGACTAATTCATTACAACCAAGATGCCAATAAATACAAAAAAGCATTTCCAGGCTGACTGCTAGAATTTGTAGAAAAGATTACAGGAGCCGTTTCTGAATTGTTTTATTTAAGCAAGTCCACAAATTGCAAAGCAGGAGATTGTGCTCAATTTACATTTTTTATATAAAGAGTTTGATTGAAAAGTATTCATGATTTATGAACCACAAAATTAAAAATACTTATTTTGCTGGTTTTGATGGAGTTGCCATTAACCTGTAATACACAAAAATGCACCAAACGCACAGTGATGTTCTAACAAGAGTTCTGATTGGTAAGTATTCTTTTTGCATTGAACATAACTACTAATCAAACATTTAGAAACCTATTTTTTTATGCATACAAGATAAATAATATACTGCATATGTAAATAATTAACGGCTAGATTACGAGTTTTGCAGTAAGAGCGGCTCATTGCTAACTTGCAAGTTATTTCCACCGCTCACCTCCCTATAGCGCTGCTATTACAGGTTTTCATAAACCCGGTGTTAGCAGAAAATATTGCAGCGTTGAGAAAAATTAAGATCCTTACCTCACTCAAATACCAGCACTGCTTTGAGCCAGTTTTACGTGCTCGTGCACAATTTCCTCATAGACATCAATGGGGAGAGCCGGCTAAAAAAAAGCCTAACAGCTGCAATAAAGGAGCATAAAGCTCTGTAACACAGCCCCTTTGATTCCTATGGGGAAACAAAAGTTATGTTTACACCTAACACCCTAACATAAACCCGAGTCTTAACACCCCTAATCTGCCGCCCCCGACATCGCCGACACCTACATTACACCTATTAACCCCTAATTTTCCGCCCCCAACGTCGCTGCCACAATAATAAAGTTACTAACCCCTAAACCTAAGTCTAACCCTAACGCTAACACCCACTAACTTTAATATAATTAAAATGAATCTAAATAAAAATTACTATCATTAACTAAATAATACCTATTTAAAACTAAATACTTACCTATAAAATAAACCCTAAGCTTGCTACAATATAACTAATAGATACATTGTAGCTAGCTTAGGTTTTATTTTTAGTTCACAGGCAAGTTTGTATTTATTTTAACTAGGTAGACTAATTACTAAATAGTTATTTTTAGGTAGCTAGTAACTATTTACTAGCTAACTAGCTAAAATAAATACAAATTTACCTGTAAAATAAAACTTAACCTGAGTTACACTAACACCCAACCTTACACTACAATTAAATACATTACATAAATTTAATACAATTGACTAAATTACAAAAAAAACAACAGCACTAAAATACACAAAATAAAAAAAAAAATGATCAAATATTTAAACTAATTACACCTAGGTGTAATATGTTTATTATAATTGTGGCGATGTCCGGAGTGGCAGATTAGGGGTTAATAATTTTATTTTAGTGTTTGCGATGCGGGAGGGCCTCGGTTTAGGAGTTAAAGGGACATGCCATCCACATTTTTTCTTTTATGATTTAGAAAGAGAATGCAATTATAAACATCTTTCTAATTTACTTATATTATATAATTTGTTTTATTCTCTTGATATTCTTTGATGAAAAGCATATCTAGATATGATCACTAGCTGCTGATTGGTTGCTGCACAAAGAAGCCTCATGTGATTGGCTCACCATGTGCATTGCTTTTTCTTCAACTAAGAATATCTAGAAAATGAAGCAAAATAAATAATGGAAGTAAATTGTAATGCTGTTTAACTTTCTATTCTCTATCTGAATCATGAAAGAAAGATTTTGGGTTTAGTGGCCCTTTAATAGGTACTTTATGGGTGTAATGTACTTTTTAGCACTTTAGTTATGAGTTTTATGTTACGGCTTTGTAACATAAAAGCCATAACTACTGACTTTCAGTTTACGGTATGGATCTTGATGGTATAGGCAGTACCGGTCACTTTTTTGCTGGACAGGCAAACTCTTAATACCAGAGCTGTGGAAGTCCCATTGAAAAAGGACTTTTTTGAAAGCTGCGGTAGTTATGTTGCGTTATGGCCAAAAAAGTGTGCGGGACAGATATACCTGCAAGACTCATAATACCAGTGGTAGTGAAAAAGATCCATAACGCTGCTTTTTCACTCATACCGCAAAACTCGTAATCTAGCCGAAAGTATTTGAGCTCACATATAAATATGCAAACATGACAGTGTAATGAAAATATAACCATAAATGAGATGCAAAAAAACATTTGCAGCAGAATTGCATAAAACACTTATTTCCCATGAAACATTACCCATATTCGAGAGATAAAGGACAAAATAAGCAAGAGGACAACGCAATGACCTCCTTTTACTAGCACCTAGAAGATCTAACTGGATTCATGTACTATCCTATGAATTAAATAAGCCTACGCTTTTCGGGCATTTTGGGCAGACATGTTGTGCCTATGGTTCTTATCTGTTGATAAAGTATATTCTATGATTTAATCATTGATAGCAAATGATCTTATACTATTAAATTGTTAATTTACGATTGACAGCTGTGCCCCTGCTTTCACTATTTATTTATTTATTTTTACCAAATTTTGGTGTTTTTTTATGCTCAAATCCATAGTACAAGTGGCACGCTGTTTAAATTACCCCAAATTCGTTTTTTGCAAACTTGAGGTAAATTACATTCCCCATATTTTCTTTGAGTAGCATTGAGCAGCAATGTCTGATCATATTACAAGTTGAAAGTAAATGCAATCGCTCTACACAATCGCATTTAACGCTCAAACATTTTACACAACCTGAAAGTTCTTGTAAAGAGTTTAACCAGAGGAGAAAGTTGCACTAAACTACACTAACAATTCCTAAACTGCCACATAGCCCACTGCAAAGTACCCCTATATGATATTAACCCCTAAACCACCACATCCCCACATCTCAAACTACCCCACTACACTATTAACTTGTGAACTACCACAACCCCCTAACACCTATAACCTAACATTCCTCAAGTTATACAAAAAACAACACAGCATTACAGTAAAAACTTTACATTAAAAAACATTACAAAAAAAACTAACATTGCAGAAAATAAAAAACCTACCATGACAGAGAAAAAACTAATTACCAAAAAATAAAAAAATTCACAGTTATGCCTATTATATAAATAAAGCCTCACCCCAAAATAAAAAAACCCCTATACTAACACTATACTAACACTTAAATAATCCATAGCAATAGCCCTTAGAAGGCCTTTTTGTAAGGCATTGCCCTAAAATGACAACTCTTTTTCAACAAAAAAAAACTTTCCCATTCCACAATACAAGTAACCCCCACCCCCACAAAAAAGCCTATCTAAAAAATCCTACTTACACAAGAAAAGGGCATTTGGTAAGGTAGTGCCCTACAGTTCTTTAGCTGCCAAAAAAAAAACAAAAAAAAAAACCCTATTCTAAAAATAAATTAATACATAAATAAAACCCCCAAAAAGGATACCACTAAATCCCAAAGTTGGTACTCTCCAAACTTGAATCTGGCCCCTACATGAACGCCAACTGAGGTGCTCCTCTTCTATCCTTGCAGCGGTGGTCCATCTTCATCCAGGTGACAGTCTTCTATATTCAGCTGTCTACTTTTTCTCTTATCTTGGGATCTTCCATCCCTGATGCCCTCTTTATGTGGTACCCTTGCATTCCTTTTGGCTGATTTTCATTTTCAAATTCAAATTACCCAATAGAATGAAAGCTTTTTCTATTGGCTGATTTGAATTTGGGGTACCTAACATTAAAAATTCAGTGTGCGGCAGGTGACCGCATGAAGAGGATGTCGGACGGAAGCTCAGAAGAAAAGAAGAGGGATGAAGATGGATAAAGATAGAAAACCACTGCCATTGGGATGAAGATAGAAGACCACTACTGCTGGAATGAAGACAGAAGACCACTGCTGCAGGAATAGAAGAGAAGCACCACAGTTGGCAATCACAAATTAGCTGGATTCAAGTTTAGTGAATACTATCTTTGGGGTTTAATAGTAGGCTTTTTTGGGGTGTTTTTTTTTGGAAAATAAAAAACTCGGTCTATAGGAATGCAAGGGTACCCCTATATATATAAATGGATAACCTTGCATTCAAAATTTAGTGTGTGGCAGGTGACCACATGAAGAGGACGTCTAATAGAAGATCAGAAGATAAGATGAAAAGAAGATGGATAAAGATGGATAAAGATAGAAAACCTCTGCCGTTGGGATGTAGACAGAAGACCACTGCCACTGGGATGAAGACAGAAGACCCCCACCACTGGGATAGAAGAGAAGCACCGCAGCTGGCAATCACGTAGAAGCCAGATTCAATTTTGGTGATTACCATCTTTGGGCTTTAATGGTAGGCTTTTTGGGGGTGTTTTTATTTAAAGGTTTTTTGGGGCAAAGAGTTGTATGGCACTGTCCTATGAAATGCACTTCTAAGGGCAATACACAACCAAGTGCCATTTTTTGCTTAGATTAATGGACGTTTGACTTGGCTTGTGTTCATCATTCTTTTGACTCCTGATTTGGTAACTGAGTGCCAGTTCTGGTTTTGACTTCTGCTTGTATTTACCTACACTCCTGGCGCATGATTTGATTCTTCTGCTTCAATTGTATTTGACTTAGTCTGTGAGACTACTCTTCTGTGGTTATATCTTAAGTAAAGCTTTTGCAACATAATAGGTACTACAAAATAAAAATAGTTGACATGATATAAAGTGAATGTGTGATTTAAAAAACAATAAAAGTGTAAAAACAAAAAGTGAATAAACAGTTAAGGTGTTTTTTGTTCACTTTTTAACATAATATTTTCTCTTTACTGTTATTTCTGATTACAATAGTCTTAAAACCTGTGGTCATATCCCTCTGTGCTGAGGGAAAGTCCATCAATCCATTGCTCAGGCATAGGTTACATCTTGGACTAACATTATCTTCATTCTTATAAACCCTTACTAAGATCTGTTTCTTACAAAGGGGCCATCTTGCTAGGGTTAACAGTTACTGCTTGCTTTTACACTCGCATTTTGTTTTCTGTACAATTGGCTGAATGGTACAGCCATTCAGGAACTGTAAAGGCAAATGTACTAGGTGTGCGTCTATAAGTAATTAATGCACATGCTAATGGTAACATCGATTGGATTAAAAAGTAATTTACATTATGACCCTGACATTGAAATAGTGTTTCAATACCCCTATGCATTTTTCATTGATAAGGTACCTAATCAAATACTCATTAAAAGAATTGGAAAAGATGGTAAAGCCTGGATACAACGTGCATGTCTTAAATTAAAAAAGGAAGGATTCTACTGAGTTATACTGATAGAAGCAAACAGAAGTTAAACCATACTTAGATGCCCATTTATCTAAGGTCTTGCGGACCTGATCCGACAGTGCGGATCAGGTCCGCAAGGCCTTGCTGAATGCGGAGAGCAATACGCTCTCCATATTTAGCATTGCACCAGCAGCTCACAAGAGCTGCTGGTGTAACGCCACCCCCTGCAGGGAGGTATCAATCAACCCGATCGTACTCGATCGGGTTGAATTGTGGCGATTCCTGTCTGCCTGCTCAGAGCAGGTGAACAGGGCTATGGAGCAGCAGTCTTTAGACCGCTGCTTCATAACTGTTGTTTCTGGCGAGTCTGAAGACTCGCCAGAAACACGGGCCTCTTAGAGAAAGAATATATAACACGGGCCTCTTAGAGAAAGAATATATAACACGGGCCTCTTAGAGAAAGAATATATAACACGGGCCTCTTAGAGAAAGAATATATAACACGGGCCTCTTAGAGAAAGAATATATAACACGGGCCTCTTAGAGAAAGAATATATAACACGGGCCTCTTAGAGAAAGAATATATAACACGGGCCTCTTAGAGAAAGAATATATAACACGGGCCTCTTAGAGAAAGAATATATCACACGGGCCTCTTAGAGAAAGAATATATAACACGGGCCTCTTAGAGAAAGAATATATAACACGGGCCTCTTAGAGAAAGAATATATCACAATTTGAAGCTCCAAATTAGGTAATTTAACCCAGATATCCTGGCAAATCCATATAACCCACCCTCTTCAATGAAAGCTAGGTAATATATTGTGTTACATAACAAGGTTAAGCTAGAAAAAAAGAAATTACTGCATTGTTTAAGTGAGCATAACATCTCTTAAATCTATAATAATGTTTCTATTTTGTAACCATATGTAAACAAATCTAAATAAGATTAATATAATTCATACACTTTGTCATCCTAAGCTGTTCATATCTAGAAGTAGAATAACTTTAAAAAATAATTTTGCCTAAATATACTTTTCACTTAAAAGTTACATTTAACAGCATGAAAAAATAGATAGATGATAGATGGATAGATTGATAGATAGATGATAGATAGATAGATAGATAGATAGATAGATAGATAGATAGATAGATAGATAGATAGAAAGATAGATAGAAAGATAGATGATAGAAGATAGATAGATAGATAGATAGATAGATAGATAGATAGATAGATAGATAGATAGATAGATAGATAGATAGATAGATAGATGATAGATAGATAGATAGATAGATAGATAGATAGATAGATACAGATAACAGAGACATACTGGGTGGGCCTTTACAAACACATTCATGTTCTAATTGTAGATGCATTGTGAACTTTCCATCTCTGTATTTATCAAAAAGCATTTTAATTAGTAGTCCCGGTTCACCTTGTAGTTTAAATGACTAATTTTTGATAAATATGTGTTCTAGCTATAAAGCCTCCCTTGCTTTAATAATCAAACAATTCATAAAAATTCACTTGATCTACAAGAGAGAAATGTTACAAATCCTAAAGCATAATACTTTTTGAATCGTCCTATGAGCTGCAAATGTAAATCCATAGATTTACCACTCAAATAAAACATTCTCAATCTAAAATCTGAATTCTAAATATATATTTCATGGTAGAATTTGGTAATAAGTTTTCTATAATAATCTTCATAAGTAATTATAGAAGATTCTTTGTTTCTGTTTTTCTTAATATATATATATATATATATATATATATATATATATATATATATATATATATATATATATATATATATATATTACAAAGCAAATATATATATTTTTTTAATACTTTGAAATAAATTATGTAATACCTAAGGATTCAAAATTACTTGCTTCTCCTCTGTTTACTTACAGTATTTTAATATTTTTATTTCTGATTAGTCATATATAGAAGTTAGTAGTAAAAATAAAATATTTTATATACAAATATATTTAAGGTGTATTAAATATGTTATTTTTTTTATTTTGTAACTCATCTGGGGCAAAAAAAATCTCAATGTTTTGCTTGCTAAGCACAATATTGTCAATGCTGTAAATAATATGGGCTATATAGGAACGATGTATCAGACAAAGTATCGACAAACTTCACAAAGTAAAATAGATTCATTTTACTTGTATGCCCCATTAAATGAAAATATTAGTGGCAGTGTAATCAATGATTTTTACGTTAACAAAAACATCTTCATTGAAAGTACCACTAAATGCAGTGGAATTGCATAATTAACAAGTGCATAACTAAAAGACAATGCAACAAAACCTACTCTGAATTTTAAATAAGTAGTCGATTTTTTTTGTGGCAAATTTCCATCCCCCTGTACCATGTGACAGACAGCAACTAATCACAGACTAGTGTGCGTATACCCTATGAGCCTGTAAATATGCTAAGTAGGAGCTTGTTCCCCAGAAAGTGTGTATATAAAAAGACTGTGCAGTATTTGATAATGGAAGTAAATTAGAAAGTTTCTTAAAACCGCATGCTCTATCTAAATCCTAAAAGTTTATTTTGACTTGAGTGACTCTTTAAATTTAGGAAAGCAGTTTGTATTGTTAGTTGTAACTAAATGCTAGTCGCTAAGCTTTGCTGATATCTTTTCTTTTTACCATATTTTTTATGTAATTAAATATATTGGGAGACCGCAACATTCCTTTTCAGGGGAAAAATTAAGGCATATTTAGTTCAAATTAAAAAAATAATAAAGCAGAGAAATTCATCTTGCTAACCAACTGAAAAATAAATATAGATCATATATAACAAATCCTAATAAGGACAAATGGGATAAATATCATAAAGCAAAAATAGAAAGATGTATATTTTTTTAATTAGCAGATGAAGCAAGAAGAAATTAGAACTTACAAGGCTCTTTTTAACAAGTTATATTAAAAAAGGATAAAGACCCTGAGTCAACAGATTCATATCAGCCAATATCATTAAACTGCTATTACAAAGTTCTAACACATATAATAGCTAATAGGCTTAAATCAGTCCTTAGTCCACTGATTCACCGAGATTAAACAGGCTTCATACAATGCAGAAATCTATCAATAAATATACGTACCGCAATGTTACTAATAGAGCATTACTAGCTGAAAACTCAAATTAAGGCTAAACATGATCAATTCAAAACAGATTTCTCCTTAATTACTGTAAATACTGAGTATGGTTTTTGACTCGATTACATGAGACCACCTGTTTACAACCCTGGACAAGTTTTGTCTAACAGAGCAATTCTATAATTTTATCAAAATTATATATAAATATCCAATTTTGATGTTGTCAATAAATAATTCCATCTCCCCAAACATTGTTCTATCCAAGGTACAAGACAAGGTAGCACATCCCCCCCCCCTTTTTATTTAATAAATGTAATCAATTTCTGAAACCTTTGGCTATATTTTGCAGGAAAAAACTGCAAGTGGTGACAGTTGGCAATAGAAAGTTTATATTATCTCTGTACACAGGTGATCTGTTATTGTTCATGGGTAAATCTACAAAAAAATACCAATATTTTGTCTATAAAATACATTTAAACAAATCAGAAATTCTATGATTTTTAAAAATGTAGTTAGCCTTGTAGATAATGTGAAGTTGGGGTTGCAAGGTGTTTAAACGCTAATATTCTTATAGTCCAATAATCAGCAATGGAAAGATGTATAAATTGGGCCAAATGAAAAATGTACACTCTGTGTCACCCCAGTCAGTCGCTTCATTCAGTATTACAATGGAAATAGTAGTGAGTTCACCCTGGAATATATTCCCCTCTCACACTCTTTGTGTGGATCAGGTGACAGATGCAACTTTCATCTTTATCCAGTACACTCTTTAGCAATTCATCTAACAGTACCGGTATAAACAATGTAACACTGTTATCCTACTATGTAAGACTGAATCACTGTTGAAACAGAGCTATGTAAGCTGAAGCCCGCCCTTGGTAAACACTTTAACGCAGTACGTTTGTAAATGGGCTTACCCATCCGATATCGTTGTGTGTCCATCAGGTTACTCTCAGGCTGTCCGATCCTGCTATTGCCTCTGCTGGGATCATCAAAGTATTGGTCATAGTGTCAAATGTCGTGGCTCTTGCTTCTTACCACTTTATTTGGTTTTCTCTGAAGCTGTATAGAGCTGAAATGACTTGTGAGGTTGAAATGCTGCAGGTTCCCGGACTTCCTGTGTCATTCACTGGCGTACTGACATCATGGTGGGGTGTGTGTGTACTACAGCCCAATCTTAAGGATAGCCAGCACATGAGAAAAAAACAGAGCGTGGAATCAGTCTGTGTATAAGGAAAATATAGAACAAACCATGCTCTGTAAATAAAACTTGATTTTATTCAACACTTAATAATAGTGACAGGACCGCTCAGTTTAAAAATAGGTGAATGAAGCATAGCACAGATGGCTATGCTTCATTCACCTATTTTCAAACTGAGCGGTTCTGTCGCTATTTTAAGTGTTGAATAAAATCAAGTTTTATTTACAGAGCATGGTTTGTTCTATATTAGCCTTGTAGATAACCCTTTTAAATGGACCAAAGTTAATATTAGATATTTGGGTATTATTCTTACTAAAGATCCAAAAAGGGTACAACCTAATTTGCGCAAATTTCTGGAATAAACTGAATATACTTTTAAAAAATGGTCTATATTACCACTTTCTCTCTCGTCTAAGATTAGGCTATTTAAAGGGACATGAAACCCAATTTTTTTCTTCCGTGATTTAGAAAGAGCATGTCATTTTAAACAACTTTCTATTTTACTTCTATTATCTAATTTTCTTCATTCTGTTGATATCATTTGCTGAAAAGCATATCTAGATATGCTCAGTAGCTGCTGATTGGTTGCTGCACATAAAGGCCTTGTGTGATTGGCTCACACATTTGCATTGCTATTTCTTCAACAAAGGATATCTAATGAATTGAGCAAATTAGATAATAGAAGTAAATTGGAAAGTTGTTTAACCCCTTAATGACCGAGGACGTGCAGGGTACGTCCTCAGAAAAAAGGCAGTTAATGCCTGAGAACGTACCCTGCACGTCCTCGGTGTGGAAAGCAGCTGGAAGCGATCCTGCTCGCTTCCAGCTGCTTTCCGGTTATTGCAGTGATGCCTCGATATGGAGGCATCCTGCAATAACCTTAGATGGCCATCCGATGCAGAGAGAGCCACTCTGTGGCCCTCTCTGCACCGGACATCGATGGCCGGTATCGTTGGTGGGTGGGAGCCGGTGTGGGAGGTGGGTGGCGGCCATCGATGGCCCTTGTCATGTGGAGGGGGGCGGGATCGTGGGCGTGCAAGTCCGGGCGCGCGCGGGGGCGCGCCGGGGCAGGGACCGGGTGGGGACCGCTGCACTACAGAAAAAAATGTGTCCCAAAATAAAAGTGGGACGAGTAATTAAAAAAAAAAACACCTTATTCGTTATTTAGGTGGTGGAGGTTGGTCCGGGGGGGGGGGGGGGAAATAACAAAAATAAAAATGAAATAAATATTTGATTGTGCAAAATGGGTACTGGCAGACAGCTGCCAGTACCCAAGATGGCCCCCAATAAGGCAGAGGGGGAGGCTTAGAGAGCTGTTTTGGGGGGGATCAGGGAGGTTGGGGGCTAAGGGGGGATCCTAAACACAGCATATGTAAATATGCTTTTTTTTTTTTTCTTTTTAAAAAAAAAAAATCTTTTATTTTAGTACTGGCAGACTTTCTGCCAGTACTTAAGATGGCGGGGACAATAGTGGGGTGGGGGAGGGAAGGGAGCTGTTTGGGAGGGATCAGGGGGTGGGATGTGTCAGGTGGGAGGCTGAACTCTACACTAAAGCTAAAATTAACCCTGCAAGCTCCCTACACACTACCTAATTAACCCCTTCACTGCTAGCCATAATACACGTGTGATGCGCAGCAGCATTTAGCGACTTTCTAATTACCAAAAAGCAACGCCAAAGTCATATATGTCTGCTATTTCTGAACAAAGGGCATCCCAGAGAAGCATTTACAACCATTTGTGCCATAATTGCACAAGCTGTTTGTAAATAATTTCAGTGAGAAACCTAAAATTGTGAAAAAATTAACGTTTTTTTTAATTTGATCGCATTTGGCGGTGAAATGGTGGCATGAAATATACCAAAATGGGCCTATATCAATACTTGGGGTTGTCTACTACACTACACTAAAGCTAAAATTAACCCTAGAAGCTCCCTACATGCTCCCTAATTAACCCCTTCACTGCTGGGCATAATACGCGTATTTTGCGCAGGGGCATTTAGCAGCCTTCTAATTACCAAAAAGCAAAGCCAAAGCCATATATGTCTGCTATTTCTGAACAAAGGGGATCCCAGAGAAGCATTTACAACCATTTATGCTATAATTGCATAAGTTGTTTGTAAATAATTTCAGTGAGAAACCTAAAGTTTGTGAAAATATTTGTGAAAAAGTGAAAAAAAATTTTTATTTGATCGCATTTGGCGGTGAAATGGTGGCATGAAATATACCAAAATGGGCCTAGATCAATACTTTGGGATGTCTTCTAAAAAAAAATATATACATGTCAATGGATATTCAGGGATTCCTGAAAGATATTAGTGTTCCAATGTAACTAGCGCTAATTTTGAAAAAAAGTGGTTTGGAAATAGCAAAGTGCTACTTGTATTTATGGCCCTATAACTTGCAAAAAAAGCAAAGAACATGTAAACATTGGGTATTTCTAAACTCAGGACAAAATTTAGAAACTATTTAGCATGGGTGTTTTTTGGTGGTTGTAGATGTGTAACAGATTTTGGGGGTCAAAGTTAGAAAAAATGTGTTTTTTTCCATTTTTTCCTCATATTTTATAATGTTTTTTATAGTAAATTATAAGATATGATGAAAATTATGGTATCTTTTGAAAGTCAATTTAATGGCGAGAAAAACGGTATATAATATGTGTGGGTACAGTAAATGAGTAAGAGGAAAATTACAGCTAAACACAAACACCGCAAAAATGTAAAAATAGCCTTGGTCCCAAACGGACAGAAAATGGAAAAGTGCTGCGGTCATTAAGGGGTTAAAATTGCATGCCCTATCTGAATCATGAAAGTTTAATTTTGACTAGACTGTCCCTTTAAGATTATTCTTTTTCCTAAAATCCTCTTTTTCATGCAAAATGTATATTTTGTTATTAAAAAAAAAAAGGATATAGCATAGTTTAACTCTCTCTGCTCTCTTTTTTATTCTGGGGTAAAAGTAAAGCCTGCATTTTCGATTGATAAACAATCTCAGTAAAAAGATTATGGTGGTCTAGCTTTTCCAAATAATAAATTAGACAACTTGGTTAGATTGGCCAACTGAGAAAAAATATGTTTCCTTTTTTAAAAGAAGAAGAAAAATGTATATACCCTTATTAACTCAAATCAATGGCCAAATGATATTCAAAATAGACAGATGATCTTAAATGTAGTCGAAGCCTGGTATAAACTATGCAAAGAATTGCAAATTGATGGATCACTATGTAAATCACTGCCCATAATAGTTAATTATAAATTAAAAAAAAATATATACAATGGCACTACACTTAAATACATGGGAATGCCCAATAATATGATTGTCAAGTAGAATTAATATTCTAAGGATAGATTTCTGTGCATGAACATTACTGATGTCCCGAACTGTTGGCCCGCGAACGGTTCACAGCGAACATAGCTTGTTCGCGTTCGCGTTTGTGGGCGAACACATGGCGATGTTCGATCCGCCCCTATGTGTCATCATTGTGGAAACTTTGACCCTTTATGTCACAGCCGCCTGACACATTAGAGCCAATCAACATCAGACACTCCCTCACAGACACTCCCAGCTACTCGGAATCCGCCATTTTAGACTCATAACGACCTTGCTTTCTTAATGAGAGGACGTGTTGTGTTTTTGCTCCTGACATTAATAGGAAAAACATAGCTAGGCTAGTGTATTTACAGTCCAGAAGGACTCCACTCATCTCTGCTGCAAGCACAGCACCCCAAAAAGCCCTTTTTAGGGCTATATTTCGTGCCGTTTTTTTTTTTGTTTGTTTGTTTTTTATTAGCATTTGCCTGGCTTTCAGCTGTGTGTTTAAGGCTCACAGCATATGCTGTGACTACTGCCACCACTGATATCTCCCTAACAACATTAGTTTAAATTTAACTAACCCAAAAATGTAATTATTTTTCTAGTGTAATTTTTTTTCATTTTCTATCAGGCCAGTGTCACACAGCATATACTCTGGTTCATTGCTCTGTGTCAGCCAGCAGCCACCAGTGTTAATATCCGTTTATAACATTATTTTAAATTTAAAAAAAAATATATATATTTTGCTAGTGTAATCTAATTACATTTATTATCATGCCTGTGTCTGTCAGGCTCACTCAGCATTAACATACCTCTTTTTTTTCAGTCTTTTGGTTAATTGGTCTGTGCCAGGCAGCCACCCAGCACTCATATCTATTCTTCTTCACCTTAATTTTAATATAAAAAAAAAAGTTAGGACTTCCGGCGAGGGAGAAGCTGACAGACACCCTGCTTGCTGCACAGCTCCATGGTGGCTACGTGAGGCTTGCGTCTGAAGCCTCAGCATCGGAAGAGTCCCGCAGTTGGCGGTTTTTGTCCAGTGGTAAGGAACCACACACTCCACTCTGAAGGGGCGCAAATTGAGCACTGTGGATCGGCAAATCCTGGCGGCAATAGATTAATCGGGCCGCTGAGACAGAAGGAGCCGTAAGAGCCGGCGGATGCACTACATATCTTAGCCGCTGGTAGGTCGAGGCTTCCACTGGGCGGAGGGATCCACTAGTGGCGCTTCCTCCTCGCGGTGAAGAAGTTGAGACAGAAGCCGCTGCTATCCACTGGGCCAGGAGGTTATTGGCTGACACACAGGCGGAATACAGCTAACAGGTAGCCTTGAGATTACCCCGAGGAGGTGGAGGTCACAGTAACAGTAACTACTATATGCAAGAGGAAGACACAGCAGTATGGAGTAGCACCCATTTGAAGATCTTAACCTGCTAGAAAAGCAAGTTTATAAAACAGCTTGTTTGCAGCATTACCTGAGAAACACGGATGGGAATATAGCTGGAGTAAGCTGGCCTAACAGGTACTTTTCTATTATGCTGTTTGTAAAATCAGGGGAGGCCTTAGATTGCTAAAAGGCCACTCACAGTATAATTGTTTTTTCATCCTACTCTCTGGACAGTATTCTAAAGGCAGCCATTTAAAATATCTGGTGGACGGTAGCTGGCTTGTTTACCTAGCTAGCAAAATCTATAGGTTCTCTGAAGTTATGGTCGCATGTTTGGACACTGCAAGTCAATCAGATGATTTACCCTGAGAAGTTTTTTTGAATATTCATGCTTTTGCAGTTTCTATTTGCAGAACTTTGTTATATCCCAGGACTGATTATATTATGCTTCGATAAAGGGATTTTTTTTCCTTATTTGCCTATATGCATATACGTATATTTGTTTGAAATAATTTCTGGGATATTGCAACCAAAGATTGTTGCTATTATTTAATTCTTCGCCCTTATTAAGTAACAAATTGGTACATCGGGTTTGTGTAGATAGTGTAAGTATAGGATAAAAGAAAAGGAGAAAAAAAAAAAAAAGGAAAAATATAGGAAAAAAGGGAGAAGAGAGAGGAAAAAAAAAATCTTTTGTAGAACTTTATATTCCTCATTGTCTGCAGGATAAAACATTTTGTGGTTTAGGATAAAGGCTCTGAATATTCACTTACTTAGTGCACTTATATAACAAGGGAAAAAAAAAAAAAAAGAGGGGGGGGGACAAGAATACACATGGATAGGAAGGCTACTTTTGACTAGCCAGATCACTTTTTTTTTTTCTTTCACGTTTTGTTTTTGTCACATTAGCTGTGTTGAATTCATAATATTTTGATATTAATATATAATTTTCACTTATTTACACTTCTTAAATGCCTATGGATAGGTATATTACTCAAGTTAAGCAAAATTCTCCTAAGATGCCTCCAAAAATAAAAGACAGGAGGAATAAGAATACAGATGTCCCTACAGAAGGGCTGGCGGACACGTCCTTATCTACATTAGATACACAATCTTTATTGTCACAACTCTCAGATATGTTTACTCCAGAGTTTGACACTATTAAGAAGGAGCTTAATCATATATCTTCAGAAATTGTATCTTTGGCTAATGAAGTTAAACAATTTGCAACAAGAATGAATGAGGCGGAGGGTAGAATCTCAGATTTAGAAGATCTAGTCAACACACATGAAAGTATAGTTATGAAACAGGATGATAAGATCACGAATCTACAATTGCGCCTGGAGGATCTAGAGGATTGCTCCAGGCGCAACAATATTATAATTGTAGGCCTACCAGAAACTTCTCAGTATGAAGACCTTTTGAATTTCACATCAGTTGTGCTCCCTCAAGCGCTAGGAATTCCATCAAACCAACTCCCCTTAATAGTAGAAAGGGCGCATAGGGTAGGGCCTAGGAACTCTGAGCAAAGTAGTCATACTCGAAGTAGAATGTGCATTTTTAAGCTTTTAAGGTATCAGGATAAGATGGAGTTATTGAAATTATATAAGAAAAATGAGTCCTTTTTATTAGATAATAACAAGCTGCTGTTATTCCAAGATTTTTCCCCAGAAACCTCTGCTAAAAGGAAACTTATGGTACCGTATTGTACAAAAATAATCCAGAAAGGTTTAAAAGCATGGATATCATATCCTGCTAGGATTATAGTCCAAGACAAGGATAGTAGGCGGATAATCAATAACTGTCAAGAAGCTCATGAATTTATAGAGGCTATACAGTAAAGACATGCTCTCTCTTAAATAAACACTGAAAAGGTAACATGGATAGGGTTAATATATCCTATAAAAGAAATGGTTTAGTTAGATATGTCTATAAGAAAATGTATGGCTATATGGTTTATTTTTGTTATAAAATCTGGTTATGCTGGTCAATCACTCTATATATAATAATGAATCAGTTTAATTTGTTTTTTAATTTAGGAGGGGGTATTTTTAGTTTGTGTTTTGTTTTTTTGTTCTTTAATTATTTTTTTTTTATTTATTTATTATTATTTTTTCTCCTCTCTCTCACTTGGACTCTTCCACCCACCCCGGGTCGGCCCTCTTCTATCTATTGGTCTTTGGAGGTATAATGGATAGGAGCTAGATGACAACAATATCGGTTAATTTAAAAATCTTGTCCTGGAATGTGGGGGGTATTACCTCCCCCAGGAAGCTTAAACTTATTGTTAAGTATTTAGCGAAATTTAACCCAGATGTTGTTATGTTACAGGAAACACACTTAAAGGAAGCAGAATTACCTAAATTAAAATGTAAATGGATAGGTGAATTAGTAGCAGCCCCTGCAGTGAAAAGAAGTTCGGGAGTAGCAATTTTACTTCATAAAAACTTAGATCATAAAATTAATAACATTCAAGTTGATTTGGAGGGTAGATACATTATCCTACATATACAATTGAATGGACGTGATTTTGTTTTGTGTAATGTTTATGGACCAAATAAATTTTCAGTAGACTTCTGGGATAATATTAAACAAAAGTTATTTCCTTTCTCAGGAGGGAATTTAATTTTAGGGGGGGATTTTAATATGTCTATCTGCCCTGAATTGGACAGACTGTCATTAAAGAATAGCAGGGAATACCAAAATAGTGCAAAATATTTTAAGAAATTTATTCATGAATTAAGGTTAGTAGATATTTGGAGGTTGAAAAACCCGGATCAACAAAATTTTACATGTGAATCAAAAGTTCATAAAACTTTTTCTAGAATAGACATAGTTTTTATCTCCAAATTATTGGCTACCTGTAGGTCAGAGGCAAGTATCGAAGATATTGTTATATCTGACCATGCGATAGTTTCAGTTACTCTGTTGACAGCATCATCTGCAAAAGGCCAGGCTCACTCATTTTTTTTCCACGGTTCTTAGTAAATAACCCAAGATTTATTAATTTTTTAAAACAGAAGTGGAAGGATTACACAACATTTAATATCGCTCAATTTAATAAAATTGAGGTGTTTTGGGAAGCTGCGAAGGCGGTAATAAGAGGGGACATCAAGTCCTATCTCTCTATCTGGAGGAAAAAAACTTTGGCATACGAATTGCAGTTAGCTGCACAAACGAGAAATGCTTTTAGATATTATTGTATCCATAGATCTCCTCAAAATTGGGATAAGTACTGCAAGGTTAGAAGGGAGAGGGATATTTTTCTGTGGAAAAGATCACACCAGGAAGAACAGAAAATAAAATATCAATTTAAGGGCAGTTACGGTAATTCGGCTAAATTTCTTGCTACATTGGTTAAAATTAGAAAAAATAAAAACCATATATCAGCCATTAGAGATGAGAATGCCATATATACGGATTCGGTGGATATTAATAGAATATTTTTTTAATGTTTATCAGCAATTATATTCAGAAACAGAAGTGAACTCTGATAATTTTACAAATTTCTGGATGAAAGTTAAATTACCTAGAATTATGGAGGAGGAACTTCATGCTTTAAATCGACCAATTTCAGAGGAAGAGATTTTAAAAGCGATCCATGCAGCAAATAGTAATAAGACTCCGGGACCAGATGGCATCCCAGTTGAATTCTACAAAATGCTAGCAGAAGAAATGAGAATTCCTCTAGGCAGCTTATTTAATTATTATTTTTTTGCTGGAAATAAAATGTCTAGCAACTTTACCGCAGCTCGTATTTCCTTAATTTTTAAGAAAGGCAAAGACCCTTTGGATCCTGGGGCATATAGACCTATATCAGTTCTTAACGCAGACTATAAGCTATTGACATCTATTATAGCTGCTAGACTTATGATATCCCTAGATAAAATCATACATTTAGATCAGACAGGATTCATGAAAAATAGAAACTCGCTTAGAAATATTCATCAAGTTACGGCGGTGCTGGATTATATCTGGAATTTAGATAGGAATGGAAGAGAATATAAAAGGTATAGCGAGGGAGCTATACTTACGGTCGATGCTGAAAAAGCATTCGATGCAGTCAACTGGAATTATCTATTTATGGCAGTGCAGAAATTTGGTTTTAAGAATCAATTTCTGCAATTTATTCGTAACCTCTATAATGCCCTTATATCTTATTTATGTGTCAATGGTATTTCATCCCCTAAGATTGAGTTGAAAAGAGGGACGCAACAGGGTTGTCCGCTGTCGCCCTTACTATTTAATCTGGCATTAGAACCATTTGCAATTCTTTTAAGGGATAGTTTAGCTGGGTTATTGATGGGGGGTCATACTTTAAAAATATTACTGTATGCAGACGATCTATTGATATTTATAGATAACGTGCATAAATCTATCCCCTTGATCGTGCGGCTGTTCGATTTTTTTTCTTCCTTTTCTGGGTATAAGATTAACTATAGCAAAAGTGAATTATTGGTCTTTTCTGAATCTAGATTAAAGCTACTGCCGCATCCATTTAAAATGGTTGACTGTTTTAGGTATCTGGGTATTATCTTACATAGAAACCCCGAAACTTGGTACAAGCTGAACTATGGCCCGCTACTGCAAAAAATTAAAACTGACTTTGATTTATGGTCCTCATTAACTATCTCTCTTACTGCTAGGGTCAATTTGATAAAAACAATTATTTTCCCCCGAATATTGTATTTGCTCCAAAATCTTCCTTTATTCTTATCTAATAAGGATATATTAGATCTACAGCGATGGCAGTCTAACTTTATCTGGGGAAAAAGCAAACCTCGTATTGGGCTTAAAAAATTAATGTTAAAACGGGAGACGGCAGGACTAGCACTTCCAGATCTAAGACTTTATATTTGGGCCTCTTTGGCTAAAATCGCCTTTGAATGGATTACAGAATTAAATCATTTTACTTCATTAGATTTAGAGATATTTCTAGTCACACCTTTTGCATTAAAGGCTATTTTGCATTGCCCATTAAATAAACTACCTCTTAATATTATGAAATTAAGGTCGATAAAAAACATTGTTATTGCATAGTATTTCTAGTCACACCTTTTGCATTAAAGGCTATTTTGCATTGCCCATTAAATAAACTACCTCTTAATATTATGAAATTAAGGTCGATAAAAAACATTGTTATTGCATAGCAGAAGATATGTAACTACCTTAAGGTATCTCCAGCATTCTCTGAGTTTCTTCCTATTGTAGGAAATCCTGAATTTTTGCCAGGTAATGCTCAAGGGGTTTTTAGAAAGTGGGCTGAGCTTGGTCTTTCCTATGTATGTCATATTTTTGGTTCTGATAGATTAATGACTTCGGAAGGACTATTTCAGAAGTTTAATCTTCCAAATTCAAATTTATATACTTATTTCCAATTGCGACATTTTGTTTTTTCACAGAAGTGGGATAGCAAAGCCCTATTGGATTGGTCAGATATTACGAATATCATACGTAGATTTGCGTCAGGATTTACACCAATTTCTTTAATTTATGACGTTATGTTGGCTAAGCAAGGGGATCTGCATGAAAATAATCTATATAACTTTTGGAAGCGGTATTTTCCAGACCTAGAACAGAATAGGATAAAACAGAGTTTTGGGATGATAGATAAGGTATTGGTATCTACAGCATGGAAAGAATCACATATGAAACTTATAAATAATTATTATCTCTCACCGGAGAAAATGTGCAGGTTCTATCCTCTACAGAGCTTTGTTTGTTCTCGCTGTGTATTTCCTAAAGCAGACATCCTACATTTATTCTGGTCGTGTCCAAAAATACAGCAATTGTGGTTAAAGATTTGGTTTTGGTATAGCAAATGTTATCAAGATTATAATAAGTATACGGCGGTGGACATATTTTTTCTTACAAGCCCTGATTATAGATCTAAAAGGCACTCTAAAATTCTGAATATTAATTTTTTAATTACAAGACATTTAATACTGAAGAGCTGGAAAGACCATGTGGCACCTAGTTTCTCAGTATTTCTTAAGGAAATACAATACCAGATATTATATGAATCATACCATACAGTCTTTTCAACAGAAGCAAAGATAAAAATCTTCTTGCTAGACTGGCTACCTGTGGTTAAATCCTATCCACTTTCTATACAAATACGGATTTTAGCCCCCTTTTTGAACTCCATCTCGTTTGCTGAGCTGGTTATATCCAATGTGTTTCCTGCAAGCTGGCTTTCAACTGTAAGGGAAGTGGATGTATGAGGGTTACTATAAATAAGTTTGATATGTAATTGTATGGGAGGATGGAGGGGGTAGTCGGACCTGGGCGCGGAGGGGCCCGAGTGAGAGATCCCCCCATACGGGGATGTTGGTTTTTTTGGGGTTTTTTTTTTTTTTTGTTTTTTTTTTTTTTTGTGTGACTATGGGTTTTCATAGTCAAGAAAATTATCATTAGGTAATTTTATAATAGAGTGTTTATTATAGTTTTTGTGTTAAGTCATTAAAAGGTAAAAAAATTCCAGCAAACCATGCAGGACAATAAATTTGTTACATATTGGCGATGAATATTTTTATTTTATATCTGTTCTTTCAATGCATGCCAAAATTCTCTCTTTTCGCTTGTACATATCAAACTGTACTAAGCCCTGTGTGGCTCATGAGTTATATTGAATGCCTATGTTTTGTTTGCTGGTTATAAAAAATAAATAAAAAAAAAAAAAAAAGTTTAAATTTGTTTGCTAGTGTAATCTAATATAATTTTCTATCCGGCCTGTGTGTTTTGCTGACTAACGGCTAGATTTAGAGTTTTGTCGGTAACGACCCGAAAAGCTAAAGCCGGCTTTTTTCTGGCCGCACCATAAAAATAACTCTGGTATTGAGAGTCCACATAAAGGCTGCGTTAGGCTCCAAAAAAGGAGCGTAGAGCATATTTAACGCAGCTTCAACTCTTGATACCAGAGTTGCTTACGCAAGCGGCAAGCCTCAAAAACGTGCTCATGCACGATTCCCCCATAGAAAACAACGGGGCTGTTTGAGCTGAAAAAAACCTAACACATGCAAAAAAGCCACGTTCAGCTCCTAATGCAGCCCCATTGTTTGCTATGGGGAAACACTTCCTACGTCTGCACCTAACACCCTAACATGTACCCCGAGTCTAAACACCCCTAGCCTTACACTTATTAACCCCTAATCTGCCGCCCCCGCTATCGCTGACCCCTGCATATTATTTTTAACCCCTAATCTGCCGCTCCGCAAACCGCCGCTACTTACATTATCCTTATGTACCCCTAATCTGCTGCCCCTAACACCGCCGACCCCTATATTATATTTATTAACCCCTAATCTGCCCCCCACAACGTCGCCTCCACCTGCCTACACTTATTAACCCCTACTCTGCCGAGCGGACCGCACCGCTATCATAATAAAGTTATTAACCCCTAATCCGCCTCACTAACCCTATAATAAATAGTATTAACCCCTAATCTGCCCTCCCTAACATCGCCGACACCTAACTTCAATTATTAACCCCTAATCTGCCGACCGGAGCTCACCGCTATTCTAATAAATGTATTAACCCCTAAAGCTAAGTCTAATCCTAACACTAACACCCCCCTAACTTAAATATAATTTAAATCTAACGAAATTAATTAACTCTTCTTAAATAAATTATTCCTATTTAAAGCTAAATACTTACCTGTAAAATAAATCCTAATATAGCTACAATATAAATTATAATTATATTATAGCTATTTTAGGATTAATATTTATTTTAAAGGTAACTTTGTATTTATTTTAACCAGGTACGATAGCTATTAAATAGTTAAGAACTATTTAATAGCTAAAATAATTACAAAATTACCTGTAAAATAAATCCTAACCTAAGTTACAATTAAACCTAACACTACACTATCAATAAATTAATTAAATAAAATACCTAAAATTACCTACAATTAAACCTAACACTACACTATCAATACATTAATTAAATACAATACCTACAAATAACTACAATGAAATAAACTAACTAAAGTACAAAAAATAAAAAAGAACTAAGTTACAAAAAATAAAAAAATATTTACAAACATAAGAAAAATATTACAACAATTTTAAACTAATTACACCTACTCTAACCCCCCTAATAAAATAACAAAGACCCCCAAAATAAAAAATGCCCTACCCTATTCTAAATTACTAAAGTTCAAAGCTCTTTTACCTTACCAGCCCTGAACAGGGCCCTTTGCGGGGCATGCCCCAAGAAGTTCAGCTCTTTTGCCTGTAAAAAACCCCCACATACAATACCCCCCCCAACATTACAACCCACCACCCACATACCCCCTAATCTAACCCAAACCCCCCTTAAATAAACCTAACACTAAGCCCCTGAAGATCATCCTACCTTGTCTTCACCTCACCGGGTATCACCGATCGGTCCTGGCTCCAAAATCTTCATCCAACCCAAGCGGGGGCTGGCGATCCATCATCCGGTGGCTGAAGAGGTCCAGAAGAGGCTCCAAAGTCTTCATCCTATCTGGGAAGAAGAGTAGATCCGGACCGGTAACCATCATCTTCCAAGCGGCATCTTCTATCTTCATCCGATGAGGACCGGCTCCATCCTGAAGACCTCCACCGTGGACCCATCTTCATCCGGCGACGTCCAACTGAAGAATGACGGTCCCTTTAAGGGACGTCATCCAAGATGGCGTTTCTCAAATTCCGATTGGCTGATAGGATTCTATCAGCCAATCGGAATTAAGGTAGGAATATTCTGATTGGCTGATGGAATCAGCCAATCAGAATCAAGTTCAATCCGATTGGCTGATCCAATACCCGGTGAGGTGAAGACAAGGTAGGATGATCTTCAGGGGCTTAGTGTTAGGTTTATTTAAGGGGGGTTTGGGTTAGATTAGGGGTATGTGGGTGGTGGGTTGTAATGTTGGGGGGGGGGTATTGTATGTTTTTTTTACAGGCAAAAGAGCTGAACTTCTTGGGGCATGCCCCGCAAAGGGCCCTGTTCAGGGCTGGTAAGGTAAAAGAGCTTTGAACTTTAGTAATTTAGAATAGGGTAGGGCATTTTTTTTATTTTGGGGGGCTTTGTTATTTTATTAGGGGGCTTAGAGTAGGTGTAATTAGTTTAAAATTGTTGTAATATTTTTCTTATGTTTGTAAATATTTTTTTATTTTTTGTAACTTAGTTCTTTTTTATTTTTTGTACTTTAGTTAGTTTATGTCATTTTAGTTATTTGTAGGTATTGTATTTAATTTATTTATTGATAGTGTAGTGTTAGGTTTAATTGTAGGTAATTGTAGGTATTTTATTTAATTAATTTATTGATAGTGTAGTGTTAGGTTTAATTGTAACTTAGGTTAGGATTTATTTTACAGGCAAATTTGTAATTATTTTAACTATTTTAGCTATTAAATAGTTCTTAACTATTTAATAGCTATTGTACCTGGTTAAAATAAATACAAAGTTACCTGTAAAATAAATATTAATCCTAAAATAGCTATAATATAATTATAATTTATGTTGTAGCTATATTAGGATTTATTTTACAGGTAAGTATTTATCTTTAAATAGGAATAATTTATTTAATAAGAGTGAATTGATTTCGTTAGATTAAAATTATATTTAAATTAGGGGGTGTTAGTGTTAGGGTTAGTCTTAGCTTTAGGGGTTAATACATTTATTAGAATAGCGGCGAGATTCGGTCGGCAGATTAGGGGTTAATAAATGAAGTTAGGTGTCGGCAACGTTGTGGGGGGCAGGTTAGGGGTTAATAAATATAATATAGGGGTCGGCGATGTTAGGGCAGCAGATTAGGGGTACATAGGGATAATGTAGCTGGCGGCGGCGTGCGGACGGCAGATTAGGGGTTAATAAGTGTAGGTAGCTGGCGGCGACGTTGTGGGGGGCAGATTAGGGGTTAATAAATATAATATAAGGGTCGGCGGTGTTAGGGGCAGCAGATTAGGGGTACATAAGGATAACGTAGGTGGCGGTCGGCAGATTAGGGGTTAAAAAAATGTAATCAAGTTGCGGCAATGTGGGGGGACCTCGGTTTAGGGGTACATAGGTAGTTTATGGGTGTTAGTGTACTTTAGAGTACAGTAGTTAAGAGCTTTATGAACCGGCGTTAGCCCAGAAAGCTCTTAACTACTGACTTTTTTCTGCGGCTGGAGTTTTCTCGTTAGAATTCTAACGCTCACTTCAGACACGACTCTAAATACCTGAGTTAGAAAATCCCATTGAAAAGATAGGATACGCAATTTACGTAAGGGGATCTGCGGTATGGAAAAGTCGCAGCTGAAAAGTGAGCGTTAGACCCTTTTTTGAGTGACTCCAAATACCGGAGGTAGCCTAAAACCAGCGTTAGGAGCCTCTAACGCTGGTTTTCACGGCTAATGCCAAACTCTAAATCTAGGCCTTAGAGAGCCTATTGTGTTTACATGCTGCCCTCCCTAGTCTATGAGCCACGACTCATATGTGTTTAACCTTTTTTTAATCCCCCCCCAAAAAAAAATAATTTCAATCATTTTTCTAGTGTAATCTAATAGTATTTTCTATCAGGCGTGTGTGTATCCGACTTACAGAGCCTACTGTTTTTAATAGCTGCCCTTCCAAGGCTATCAGCCATGACTCATGTATGTGCTTAACCTTTTTCTTAAAATTTAAAAAAAAAAGTCTTTAAATCATTATGCTAGTGCAATCTAATTGTATTTTCTATCAGGCCTGTGTCTAACTGTCTATCTGACTTACACAGCATACTGTTGTTATAATTGCTGCCCTACGTAGCAGCCAGCCAGTGCAACCATTCATAGATTTATATGTGCATTGCACTTCTTAACATAATTTTAATATTATAATCTAAAATTTTAAAATATTTTGCTAGTGTAATCTAACTTAATTTTCTATCAGTCCTGTGTTTTTGTCACTTACACAGCATACTGTGTTAAATTGCTGCCCTACCTACCATCCACGACTTATATCTGCCAGCCTGTCTGCCAGGCCCAAGTTGCCAATTAGTGGCACCAATCACAATTCTTGTAACAGTAATTAAAAAAAAAAATCATAATTTTTTGGACTGCAAATATTCAGTCTCCTAGTGCCATTGAATTGAATTTACCTCCTGCCTGCCACTGCCAGCCTTTTGTGCCAAGCCGTCTAGCCAACTATTTACACCAACCATAATTGTTGTTACAGACAGTATAGTTATTAACTTAAATAAAAAAAATTTAGTGTTGATCTTAATCCTCAGTTTGCTCGTGCCCTAGAATTGCACTTTTCTACAGCCTTCCAAGCCTGTGTGCCAGGCCTACTTGAAAAATATTTACACCAATCATATTTGTTGTGACAGTATTCTAATAATTAAAAATTAAAATTTTTGGTAATAGTTGCTGTGATTTGAATCCTCAGTTTGCTGGTGCCATTGAATAGCACTTTTCTCCTGCCTTGCAGCCTGCTGTGAGCCAGGCCCACCTAGACAATTGTTGTCAGCAATCATATTTCTGTTAACAGTATTGCAAAAATTGTCAATCATCACTGTTTAGACTGTCAGTAATCAGTCTCCTAGTGTCCTTGAATTGCATCTACCTCCTGCCTGCCATCCTTTTGTGCCAGGCCGTCTTGCCAACTATTTACACCAATCCTAATTTTTTGTCACAGTATAGTTACTAATTAAAATTAAAAAAATCTTGATTGTTGAAGATCTTAATCCTCAGTTTGCTTGTGCCCTAGAATTGCACTTTTCTACAGCCTTCCAAGCCTGTGTGCCAGGCCTACTTGAAAAATATTTACACCAATCTTATTTGTTGTGACAGTATTCTAAAAATTAAAATTTTTGGTAATAGTTGCTGTGATTTGAATCCTCAGTTTGCTGGTGCCATTGAATAGCACTTTCCTCCTGCCTTGCAGCCTGGGTGTTAGTGCAAAACCGCTTGCCTTTTTTTTGGCTTTGGGTGCGGCTATTCATGCAGGCCATATAGAGCTGCCACCATTCGGTGTCGTATCAGCTATTAAACTAATAAGAACAGTACTACCTAAATACACCCAATGAAGGGCCTTAGGAAGATTGAAGCCAAGGTTGGATTGTAGTATTTGGTTAGGCTAATCATGATGGCCATGTAGACCACCACCGAGAGTCCTGGAAGTAACAGGGATGATGAGATGAAAGTGCTAAGAATAGTACTACTTGAAACAACAGAGTTAGCCATGGGTGGTAATCCAAGACCGCTTGGATTTATTTTTGTATTGGGTGCGGCTAATCATGCAGGCCATATAGAGCTGCCACCATTCGGTGTTGTATCAGCTATAAAAATAATAAGAACTGTACTATCAATATACAGACAATGAAGGGCCTATGAAGACTGAGCAAAGGTTGGATTGTAGTATTTTGTTCGGCTAATCATGATGGCCATGTAGACCACCCGTAACAGGAATGAAAGTGTTAAGAATAGTACTAATTGAAACAACCGAGTTAGCCATGGGTGTTAGTCTAAGACCACTCTGCTTTTTTTTGGGTTTGGGTGCAGCTAATCATGAAGGCCAGATAGACCTGCCACCATTTGGTGTTGTAACAGGTATTAAACTGCAAAGAACAGTACTACTTAACACAACCGACTTACCATGGGTCCCAGAGCATATGTTTGGTTGTTATATTTTGTAAGGGTAATCATGCAGGCCATATAGACCTCCACCAATAGGGTGAGTATGAGTAACAGCTATTAAAATGCAAAGGGCATTACTAATTAACACAACATAGTTACCATGGGTCGCATACCAAGAGCAGATGTCTTATTATTATATTTTGTATGGGTAATCATCCAGGCTGTATAGACCTCACCAAATAGGGGGAGTTACAGAGATTAAAGTGCTAAGAATGGTAGTACTTAAAACACAACCTAGTTAAAATAGGTAGCAGACCGCATGTCTTAATATTATAATTTTTCAGGGTAATCTGGCAGGCCATATAGAACACCCCCGATAGGGGGGGGGAACAGGGATTAAAGTGCTAAGAAAAGTACTAATTAACACAAGCTAGTTGGGTCCAAGAACGCATGTTTAATTATTAGACTTTATTAGGGTAATTATATATCTAACAAATATATCTATTTCTCTTCTATCGATTCTATCTAACTATCAATCTATGTATATCTATCTATCCTATCTATCAATCTATCTTCTGTCCAGGATGTTTTGAGACAGCCACTTTGGGAATGTTAGTTGATTTAGACCCATTATGGCTTAAAAGCAGACTCTGCATAAACAATGTAATTTTCCATGGGAGTTTTGCCAGGGATCCCCCTCCAGCATGCGACAGTCCTGGTGTTAGTACCCTTGAAACAACTTTTCCATCACTATTGTGGCCAGAAAGAGTCCTTGTAGGTTTTAAAGTTCACCTGCCTATTGAATTCAATGGCGGAAGTTCGAGTCCGCCACTCGCGAACCGAAAATTTTAGGTTTGCGACATCACTAATGAACATTAAGTTAACTGATGAGTCAGTAAAGTACTGACTAAAAGAATGCACATAATAGCCCTTTTGTATCCCAACTTGAATATCATCTAACCACACAGAGCAAGGATAGGCAAAAAATAAAACATAACTTTTAATAAAATCAACTAAAACACTAATTGTGAATAAAAAAACACCAAAATGATTCTGTGAAACTTATTGGAAAATGTATATATAGCCAGCCCAGTAGCCAATTTCAATATGGCTGTGCCTTTATGTATAGGTGGGTTATATATATAGCAGAACAGATCCACTGGTTATGGCTTGAAACTATTAGTACATCTATTTGTATAATAAATATGCTTTCCACAAAAATCACTGTTTGTGTGTTTTATTATATGAATTTCTGTTGTGGAGAACATATTCACCGATGAAAGGATCTCTGTAGAGTTGACAAAAATAATTAGGCATTTATTATTTATCTACATGCCTTGTCCAGATGGATTATTCAATGTTATTCTAAATAGGTAAAACTTATAGTATTGATACCTGTTAAATGAGGGTATTGTAGTAGATTTGTAACATCATTAAGGAATCATTACCTATTCTATACTCAGACTCAATCATCAAAGACATAATGCAGTCAGGATGCGATTTCATTCCCAAAAAAGGAAAAAACTTTGGCTAACTATTTGTCGCTTTCAGACTTAAAACCAATTGAAAACACATGTTGGATTAAGAAGAGGAAAGGTTTCTACAGATGTCGTAGGCCTATTTGCAAAACTTGCAGTTTCGTTTCTGAAGGTGACAAATATATGTCCTAAACAACTAAAAAAGAATATGACAAATTATTTTATTAATTGTGCGACCACTCATGTAGTATATGTCCTTACCTGTAAAACATGTAAAATATAGTATACAGGTAAAACTAAAAGACCCTTGAAAGAAAGATTTCTACAACACCTCAGATCCATAGAAGACAAAGATGTAGACACCCCAGTATTAAGACATTTTAAACAAATACACAAGTCAGATATCTCCTCACTTAATATTCAGGGAATAGACCATGTCACAAAATGGAAGAGAGGGGAAGACAGGGAAATGCTTCTAAATAAAAGAGAGTTTTTTTGGATCTTTAATCTCCAAACTAGTGATCCCCGAGGTCTTAACATGAGGAGAGATTTGGATCTTTTTATTTAAAAACTCCTTCAAACAGTACATGTTTTGTATTACATTTACTAACAAATGAAATTTTCTTCACATTAAAGTTTATAATACACCTTTAGTTTTCAAGTTTAAACTTGGTAACCTTTATTTACCTTAACATGTGTCTTTGAAATGAATTAGTCTTTTCACCAGAATTGCATATAATGTATAAGGTATCAATTCTAATATCATTGTATAAACTGAGTGACAGACGTATAATTTTCTTTAAAAATGGAATGCAATGTGTTTAGGTTATTTACACATGATAGTATATAGACTTGTTGATATATATTTTAAACATATAAGATTTTCATATTCATAGGTATACTATGGTGTATTAGTCGTGCATCCAATTAGGTGAGAGTAGTATCTATGACGTTAATGGAACAGCCTAGAAAAGGCATACGAACAGGTTCACATGTAAGCAGTGAACAAATGCACACGAAACACATCTGCGTGTGATCCTGTTCTATTTTCTACCAGAGGGTAGTGATTGTTGCTGGCTATTTGCCTTGTATGTTTTTAAACTTTGGAATAAAGATTTTTGCATTTTTTATGGAATTCTACTCATCCTTATTATTGCATCTTCACATCACTTATACCGTGCTTTTTACGGTGCATCTACATATTGGATCAATTGTTGGTATTTCGTTTGGGGCGTGTTTGGCAGTTCCGCCCGTAGCAGCAGCCTAGGCATTGGTCAACGAAGGGGGTTTGTCCCCGCCCACGCTCCATTGTGCCGATTCTACAGAGGATTACGGATGTAAGCAGGTGAGCGCTCTATATACACAAACTATCTGTATTTATTGTAGTAGATTGTATGTAGAAAATTATTACAATATTTAGGCTCTCAGGCTGCCTATCTGGCAGTATCTCATATTAGGATTATTTGATGGTAAGAGTGAATGTTTATATATAAAGATTAAAACTGAAGCTTTAGATATATCTCCTTTTTGTAGGATCGCAATGTGTGCATTGCAATTAAGCCTAAGTCCATTATAGACATGAGTTAATTTTTTTTGTATGTTAGAGGTTTTGATTAGAATCCAAAATACTTGCCAGAAATAGTTTAATTAGTTATAAATATTACCACATTAAATTAGATCCAAGATGGTTACTAGATTAAAGTGAAATTTTAATATTAGAGGATAATAAAAGTTTGTATGTTAAAGGATTTAGGGCTAGACTAGTGGAACGCTATTTTATCGCGCACCTGCAAACGTGCAAATTTGAGATATTGCACATTATATTTTAAACCATTTAACCTCATCTCTGACCACTTTCCCCCCCATGTAATTAAATTGTCAGGAAAAAAAATACACCATTCATTTGTGCTACATTTGTTCTGATTTATGCCACAAAAAAATCCTGGTTTGCCTTGTTATCAACCAAATTAACTCTGAGCAAGTCAATATAGGACTTAACATGCTATAGAGGGGATTAACATGGCAACAAGCGGGTTAATAAAGCCATTATGGTGGTTTATTAGGCCTAAAAGTGTACAAACAAAGTATATTTGTATTAATTGTTTAATTACTTGGGATGCAAATTGGGGGAGACTAGGGTCCAATGGTTTATAATGTGCAATATTTCTGAAACCAAACCAGCACAAAAGTTTGTTTTTACAGCACACATCAGCCCAAGGGCAACACAAACTAATGGTATATTTTATTTTTGTGATTTAATTACATGGGTGAAAACTGGCTGGAGACTGAAGTTACATAGCCTATAATATAAAGTGCAATATCTACTAAGCCAAACGGAAACAAACATTAATTTCTGAAGCACAAACAAATGGTATCTATTATTTGTATGGTTTAATTATATAGGGTGGAAAGAGGGCAGAGATTGAGGTTGCATGAAATATAAGGTCAAATGTTCAGGACAAACACAAATAAATGGTGTATTTTTGTATGATTTAATTACATGGGGTGGAAAGTGGGCGGAGACTGAGGTCACATGGGCTAAAATATTATATGCAATATCTCTGAAACGAAACCGGCACAAATGTTTATTTTTGCAGCATAAACGTAACACAAATAGTATAGATTGATGTCACATGGGCTAAAATATTAAATGCCATACCTCAGAAAAAAAAAAAACAGGCACATATGTTCATTTTTGCAGCACAAACGAAAGGTATATATTGTTTAATGATTTAATTATATGGGGTGGAATGTGGGCAGAGATGAGGTCACATGGGTTAAAATATAAAGTACAATATTTAAGAAACATGCATATACACTGGAAAAATATTAAAGACATTGATGTGTACAGAAAAAGATGCAATGCAGCAAATAAAGATCTCACTGACTTATCTGAGAAAACTTGCTGGAATGTGGGTTTACTTAGTTAACTCCTGGTTTGCCTTGCTAACAACCAATTAACTCTGAGTAAGTCAATCTAGTACTTAACATGGGATTAACATGGCAACAAACGGTCTCATGGAATATAATGTGCAATATTTCCGAAACCAAACCAGCACAAAAGTTTTTTTTGCAGCACAAATGCAGCACATGCAGCACATACTGTATTTAGTTTTTGTTTTTTAATTACATGGGGTGCAAAGTGGCCGGAGACTGAAGTTACATGGCCTATAATATAAAGTGCAATATCTACAAAGCCAAATGGGCAAAAGCATTAATTTTTGCAGCACAAACTAATGGTATATATTATTTGTATGCTTTATTTATATGGGGTGGAAAGTGAGCAAAGATGAAGGTCACATGAAATATAATGTGTAATATCTCCAGAACCAAACAAGGTCAAATGCACAAATTAATGGTATAATGTTTTTATACGATTTAATCATATGGGGTGGAAAATTAATTTTTGTGGCACAAATCATCACAAATGTAGCACAAACAAATAGTATATATATATATATATATATATATATATATATATATATATATATATATATATATATATTTACAATTTAATTACCTGTGGTGGAAAGTGGGTGGAAACGTAGGTTATGTGTGCTAAAATATAATGTGCAATATCTTTGAAATTTTTGCACAAATTTTTGTTTTTGCTGCACAAATCAGCACAAACATAGCACAAACAAATGGTATATATTTTTTTCATTATTTAATCATATTGTGTGGAAAGTGGGTAGAGATGAGGTCGCATGGACAAAAATACAATATTTCAGAAATGAAACCAGCACAAATGTTCATTTTTGCGGCACAAATCAGCACAAACTTAGATCAAACAAAAGGAGTATTTTTTTTTACGATTGAATAAAATGGGGTGGAAATTGGCAAGAGATGAGGTCACATGGGCTAAAATATAAAGTGCAATATCTCAGAAATGAAACCGGCACAAATGTTCATTTTTGCAGCACAAACGTAGCACAAATGAATGGTGTAATTTTTTTTTACAATTTAATTACATGGGGTAGAAAGTGGGTGAAGATTAGGGTCACATGCTATATAATGTGCAATATTTTCAAAACCAACAAAGCACCAATGTTTGTTTTTGCGGCACAAATCAGCACAAACAAATGGCATATTTGTTTTTTACAATTTAATAACATGGGGTGGAAAGTGGTCGGAGACTAAGGTCACATGGAGTAATATTTAATGTGCATTATCATTGAAACGAAACAGGCACAAACATTTATTTTGCGGCACAAATCAGCACAAATGTAGCACAAATAAAAGTGTATTTTTTATGATTTATTTACATGGGGTGGAAAGTGAGACAATCTGCAATATTTCCAAAACCAAACCATCACAAATGTTTATTTTTGCAGCACAAATCAGCCCAAATGTAACACAAATGAATGGTATATATTGTTTTCCAATTTAATTTAAATTGGGTATAAGGTGGGCATAGTGAGCTAAAATATAAAGTGCATTATCTCTGGCACAAATGTTAGTTCTTATGGCATAAATCAGCACAAATGAATGGTATATATGTTTTCATTTAATTACAATATAAAGTGCAATATCTCAGAAAAAAACAGCACAAATGTTAATTTTTGAGACACAAAACATAGCACAAACAATTAGTATATTTTTTTTTATGATTTAATTACATGGGATGGAATGTGGGCCGAGATGAGGTCACAATGGCTAAAATATAAAGTGCAATATCTCAGAAACAAAACTAGCACAAATGTTCATTTTTGCAGCATAAATCAACGCAAATGCAGCACAACAAAAGGTATGTTTTTTTTTTTACAATTTAATTATATTGGGTGGAAAGTGGGCGGAGAATAAGGTCACATGCAATATATTGTGCAATATTTCCAAAACCAAACCAGCACAAATGTTAGTTTTTGCAGCCCAAATCAGCACAAATGTAGCAGAAACAAAAGGAATATATATTTTTGCCTATTTAAGTACATGGAGTGGAAAGTGATTGGAGATAGAGGTTGTCAGTATATAACAGGGTTATAATACAATTTATTTATTCTTTAAAATAACCTCCAATTAAAATGTATATACGAAACAATTGAAATTAATATTTATTCCTAGATTCTTTAGATTAGTTAAAATGTATATACACATTGCAATATATGTATGTAGAGACCAGATTATGAATCAAATTATACACGCTTATGCGGCTATAATATTCTTTACCAAGATCATAAAATATATACCTTTAAAATGAACTTTACTCACAATGAATCACATTAAAATATCACAATAAAATAACAGAGTATGGACCGTTAGCTTAACAGTGTTTAGTTAAACAGTATAACAAGATACCTCACGCAAATCTTACTGAGTCTCAGTAGAATTAAGATAACTTTCAGACAAGTAGAATTAAGCTACTTAGCCCACAAATGATTCTATATAACTCTGATTAAAAACACCAGAGGTTGTATATAATATTAATGCAAACAGCTAATTTATGTGCCAATATGTCTGACGTAAAATTACCTCTTATTTAGCTACAATAAGACAAATTCTAATATATATATATATATATATATATAGCTGCAAATAACTTATTACACACCAGAGAGATTTAAAAACAATAATAAGCCTGACTTAGAGATATGAAATACAAAAGACCTTTATCTAGGAAATGAAATTATTAGGCATTAATGTGACTAGCTAAGACTACACAGGACTATGGATATAAGCTTAACATACAAAGTGCCCTTTTAAAATTACTAACTTCAATTAAACTGTAGCAACAATGTAGCAACAATGAATGTATTTGCTTTAAAATATTAAATTACCACAAGATACCACATAACCAAATGATTATTCAGTTTCCAGAATTTCTTGTGGGTCATCTAAGAAGCATTTATCCACTATGTGCAAAGGTACAGGCCTCAAAATTGTTAATCTTCCTTTATTCAAGAAAGTGTCCCAAAATGGCAGAGAATATACTTGGCACAAAGCCTGTGTATTTTCCTCTCCAAAAATGTATGCTTCTTTGAGTCTGTTTGTCCTTTGTCTACTGTATGTGTAGGTCTTTATCCAAAAATAAAGAATCCCTCCTCCTTTTCTTTAATCGTTCCCACAGAATTGGATAGGTCCTTAACCCTGATTGGTTATTTGGGAGACGCCTCCCTGATTCGCTCTCGGATCTGAAAATCTCATAGGCTGTTTGGTTTGGCATATGTTTTAAACAGTCAACTCATTTGGCTGTCATACCCATTTTAATCCATGAGGGGGCAGCAGATAACCAGAAATGCAGTCTCACTACCAATACTGCTATACAGTAAATACAGTTCTTATATATATTTTTTATCAAATGCCTATTTTATATACTTTTGAGCTCCTAGTTTTAATAATTATACATTCCATGGGGCCTAGTTATCAAGCCGTCAAACTCAAATACGCTGGAATTCCGCAGCGTATTTGGGGCGAGGCTGATTCGCCTTAGTTATCAAAGGCTAGATACCGGCAAAAGTAGAATTTTGTGACGTAAGCTTCGATCCGCCGGACTCAGTCCAACACAGATCGATTCTTACGTCACTCCAGATGTGCGGCACAATCTGACTACTTTTGCTAGTTATCAAAAAACTAGCAGGTACACTCGGCACTTTTCCAGCCCAGCGTACCTGGTTTTCAATCCGACGCCCTGGAGGCGGCGGATCCCATAGGAATCAATGGGAGTCTGACCATAGCGAAAATACAAGTTCGCTGCTGCCAGACATCCCATTGATTTCTATGGGAGCTGTCTACACCTAACACCCTAACATGTACCCCGATTCTAAACACCCCTAAGCTGTCCCCCCCTACACCGCCGCAACTAAATAAAGTTATTACCCCCTAAACCGCCGCTCCCGGAGCCCATCGCAAGCTACTCTATGCATATTAACCCCTAAACCGCCGCTCCCTGACCCCACCGCAACTATAATAAATGTATTAACCCATAAACCGCCGCTCCCGGAAACCGCCGCAACCTACATTATACCTAGTAACCCCTATCCTGCCCCCCATATACCGCCGCCCACTATAATAAAGTTATTAACCCCTATCCTGCTGATCCCGCACCTCACCGCAACTAAATAAATAGTTTAATCCCTAAACCACCGCTCCCTGACCCCGCCGCAACCTATATTAAATTTATTAACCCCTAATCTGCCCCCCCTACACCGTCGCCACCTATAATACATTTATTAACCCCTATCCTGCCCCCCACTACACCGCCGCCACTGTAATAAATTTATTAACCCCTAAACCTAAGTCTAACACTAACCCTAACACCCCCCTAACTTAAATATTAATTAAATAAATCTAAATAATATTTCTATTATGAACTAAATTAATCCTATTTAAAACTAAATACTTACCTTTAAAATAAACCCTAATACAGCTACAATATTAATAATAATTATATTGTAGCTATCTTAGGATTTATTTTTATTTTACAGGTAACTTTCAATTTATTTTAACTAAGTACAATAGCTATTAAATAGTTATTAACTATTTAATAGCTACCTAGCTAAAATAAAGAGAAATTTACCTGTAAAATAAAAACTAACCTAAGTTACAATTACACCTAACACTACACTATACTTTAATAAATTATTCCTATTTAAAACTGAATACTTACCTGTAAAATAAACCCTAAGATAGATACAATGTAATTAATAATTACATTGTAGCTATTTTAGGAATTATATTTATTTTACAGGTAACTTTGTATTTATTTTAGCTAGTTAGAATAGTTATTAAATAGTTATTAACTATTTAATAACTACCTAGCTAAAAGAAATACAAAATTACCTGTAAAATAAATCCTAACCTAAGTTACAATTAAGCCTAACACTGCACTATCATTAAATTAATTAAATAAATTAACTACAAATAACTACAATTAAATACAATTACATAAACTAACTAAAGTACAAAAAATAAAAAAAGCTATGTTACAAAAAAAATAGGTTACAAACATTAAAAAAATATTACAACAATTTTAAGATAATTACACCTAATCTAAGCCCCCTAATAAAATAACAAAGCCCCCCAAAATAAAAAAAATCCCTACCCTATTCTACATTAAAAAAGTTCAAAGCTCTTTTACCTTACCAGCCCTTAAAAGGGCCTTTCGTGGGGCATGCCCCAAAGAAAACTGCTCTTTTGCCTGTAAAAGAAAAATACAACCCCCCCAACATTAAAACCCACCACCCACATACCCCTAATCTAACCCAAACCCCCCTTAAAATAACCTAACACTAATCCCCTGAAGATCATCCTACCTTGAGTCGTCTTCACTCAGCCGAGCCACCGATGGAACTGAAGAGGAGATCCGGAGCGGCAGAAGTGATCCTCCAAGGGGCGCTGAAGAACTCTTCCATCCGATGAAGTGATCCTCCAGTCGGCGCTGAAGAAGTCTTCCATCTGGGCGATGTCATCTTCCAAGCAGCACTGAAGAAGTCTTCTATCCGGGCGATGTCATATTCCAAGCGGGGTCTTCAATCTTAAATCTTCATCCCGCCGACGCGGAACATCCTTCTTTCCCGATGGACTACCGACAAATGAAGGCTCCTTTAAGGGACCTCATCCATGGCTTCCCTTCAATTCCGATTGGCTGATAGGATTCTATAAGCCAATCGGAATTAAGGTAGGAAAAATCTGATTGGCTGATTGAATCAGCTAATCAGATTGAGCTTGCAATCAGATTGAGCTCGCTGATCGGATCAGCCAATAGAATGCGAGCTCAATCTGATTGGCTGATTGGATCAGCCAATCGGATTGAACTTCAATCTGATTGGCTGATTCAATCAGCCAATCAGATTTTTCCTACCTTAATTCCGATTGGCTGATAGAATCCTATCAGCCAATCGGAATTGAAGGGACGCCATCTTGGATGATGTCCCTTAAAGGAGACTTCATTCATCGGTAGTCCGTCGGGAAAGAAGGATGTTCCGCGTCGGCGGGATGAAGATTGAAGATTGAAGACCCCGCTTGGAAGATGACATCGCCCGAATAGAAGACTTCTTCAGCGCCGCTTGGAAGATGACATTGCCCGGATGGAAGACTTCTTCAGCGCCGACTGGAGGATCACTTCATCGGATGGAAGATTTCTTCAGCGCCCCTTGGAGGATAACTTCTGCTGCTCCGGATCTCCTCTTCGGTTCCATCGCTGCTCGGCTGAGTGAAGACGACTCAAGGTAGGATGATCTTCAGGGATTTAGTGTTAGGTTATTTTAAGGGGGTTTGGGTTAGATTAGGGGTATGTGGGTGGTGGGTTTTAATGTTGGGGGGATTGTATTTTTCTTTTACAGGCAAAAGAACTGAATTCTTTGGGGCATGCCCCACGAAAGGCCCTTTTAAGGGCTGGTAAGGTAAAAGAGCTTTGAACTTTTTTAATTTAGAATAGGGTAGGGCATTTTTTTATTTTGGGGGGCTTTGTTATTTTATTAGGGGGCTTAGATTAGGTGTAAGTAGCTTAAAATTGTTGTAATATTTTTAAATTGTTTGTAACTTATTTTTTGTAACTTAGCTTTTTTTATTTTTTGTACTTTAGTTAGTTTATGTAATTGTATTTAATTGTAGTTATTTGTAGTTAATTTATTTAATTAATTTAATGTTAGTTTAGTGTTAGGTTTAATTGTAACTTAGGTTAGGATTTATTTTACTTGTAATTTTGTATTTCTTTTAGCTAGGTAGTTATTAAATAGTTAATAACTATTTAATAACTATTCTAACTAGCTAAAATAAATACAAAGTTACCTGTAAAATAAATATAAATCCTAAGATAGCTACAATGTAATTATTAATTATATTGTAGCTATCTTAGGGTTTATTTTACAGGTAAGTATTTAGTTTTAAATAGGAATAATTTATTAAAGTATAGTGTAGTGTTAGGTGTAATTGTAACTTAGGTTAGTTTTTATTTTACAGGTAAATTTCTCTTTATTTTAGCTAGGTAGCTATTAAATAGTTAATAACTGTTTAATAGCTATTGTACCTAGTTAAAATAAATTGAAAGTTGCCTATAAAATAAAAATAAATCCTAACATAGCTAAAATATAATTATTATTTATATTTTAGCTATATTAGGGTTTATTTTAAAGGTAAGTATTTAGTTTTAAATAGGATTAATTTAGTTCATAATAGAAATATTATTTAGATTTATTTAATTAATATTTAAGTTAGGGGGTGTTAGGGTTAGTGTTAGACTTAGGTTTAGGGGTTAATAATTTTATTACAGTGGCGGCGGTGTAGTGGGGGGCAGGATAGGGGTTAATAAATGTATTATAGGTGGCGACGGTGTAGTGGGTTACAGGATAGGGGTTAATAAATTTAATATAGGTTGCGGCGGGGTCAGAGAGCGGCGGTTTAGGGGTTAATACATATATTATAGTTGCAGCGGGGTCAGGGAGCGGCGGTTTAGGGGTTAAACTATTTATTTAGTTGCGGCGAGGTGCGGGATCAGCAGGATAGGGGTTAATAACTTTTTTATAGAGGGCGACGGTATAGGGGGGCAGGATAGGGGTTACTAGGTATAATGTAGATTGCGGCGGTGTCAGGGAGCGGCGGTTTAGGGGTTAATACATTTATAAGAGTTGTGGCGGGGTCTAGCAGCGGCAGTTTAGGGGTTACTAACTTTATTTAGTTGCGGGGGGCTCCGGGGGCGCCGGTATAGGGGGTAGAAAAGTGTAGTTAGTGTGGGTGCTTAGTGACAGGCTAGCAAGAAAGCTGTAAAAAAGCCAAAGAGCAGCGAGATTGGATGAGTGATAACTCTCACAGTCTGCTGCTCATCGCCCCGTACTTGGTGCGTGGCTTTTTGACAGCTTTTTTGATAACTTAGGCAAATTTTTGCAGGTCCACGGCGGCGATGTGAGGCGAGCTTAGGCGGGCGTATTGGGCTGGCGAAGGCAAGAAAAGTAGACGCATTGATAACTACCCCCCATATATGGTCTAGTTAATATAATTTATTCTGAGTATTTTCATATTAAACATGAGTATATCTCTAATACCACATTACAAAGTAATCCTTATACATTTAAAATATATGGGTATTTAAAAGGATTGTAAATACTTTTAGCATGGATCCAATTAATATCTCAGTTATCATCTTAATATCACATACATACCTTGAGATCAGCAATTAGATGTAATTTCACATACTTATATTTATATTGGACTACTATCCCATATCAATATAATTATTGCATATCTGTATATCTCTTGCTGAGTGTTTAAAAACATATGATATTATTTATAGCACCAATTATATACTGTATGTACTTATTAGATGCCTGAAAAAATAATAAGAATCAGTTATTCATTTTGAAATATATTTGACATTTTAAAATGACTGTATAGCCACTTATTAAATTCAGCAAATATTTATCTAACTGAGTATCAAATAAATCTTTGAGTATTATACAGTTCATATAGATGCATTTCTAATTTATCTTTTTAACACCAAAATTTAAATTCTTATATGCTTTCAGCAAAAAAATGTCTCTCTGTTTTCTCCTGCTATTTTCCATTTGAGACGTACGTCTGAGCTTTGTGCATTTGAAACTCAGTAGGGGACACTTAACACTTAGATAATAAGGGCTATCTCCTCTGAGTATGTTTGTATATTCCATTATCAGTTAAGACTGAGCGACTGGTTCTTCAGATAGGAAAATTATTTACACAGGCCTCCTTTGAAATGGATAATTGGGACATTCTGGCTTGTAATGTGTATTCTAGTCACTGCAGAGGGGGTTTTGTTACCCAGCCAGGACCATATGGCAGAGAGAACTGTAATTTATAGTAAATAAAACTTATGCAACCAGTTTCATATATAATGAACCCTTTGGTCTTATCATGTATAAATAATAAATATATATCTAAGATATATTATTTAATAACAAATCACAGATATCCTGACAAGGTCACATAGAATATAATGTTAAATATCTTAGAAACCAAACCAGCAAAAAAAATATTTTGCTGCAAAAATCTGCACAAATGTAACATACGTATGATATATATATATATATTACAATTTAATTACAATAGGTGAAAGTGGGCATAGATTGAGGTAATGTAAACTAAAATATTAAGTGGAATATCTTGTAAATTAAACTTGCACAAATGTTCATTTTTGTGGCACAAATCAGCACGGGAGGCAATCAAAATCCCTAAACTCAAAATCTCTAATACCTTAAAACAGTATCTTGAAATCCCAAAAGATCATAATCCCTAATGTCTAAAATCCAGAAAATCAAAATGCAGAAAAAAACTCTTGTAAACCCCATTCCCCAAGGTTCACTTGGGGTGGATGCCAGAGGATAGGCGGGGCGCCCCCTTGAAGATACATTAACAATGTTAATTTTTGCAGCACAAATTAACATAAACGAATTGTATTTTTTTCCATGATTTAATTACATGGGGTGGAAAGTGGGTGGAGATAAGGTCACATGGGCTAAAATATAAAGTGCAATATCTCAGAAACTAAACTGGCACAAATGTTTGTTTTTATAGAACAAGTTAGCACAAATGCAGCACAAACAAATGGTGTATTTTTTTATAATTTAATTATGGGTGGAGATATAATATCTATAATATATATAATATAATATCTCTGAAATTAAACCAGCACAAACATTTGTTTTTGAGGCACAAATTAGCACAAACGTAGCACTAACAAATGGTATATTTTTTTCATGATTTAATTACATGGGGTGGAAAGTGGACATAGATGAGGTCACATGGGCTATAATCTAAAGCGCAATATCTCTAAAAAGAAACCATCACAAATGTTCATTTTTGCAGCACAAACGTAGCACAAAGGAATTGTATTTTGTTTTTCATGATTTAATTAAATGGGGTGGAAAGTTGGCGGATATGAGGTCATCTGGCTAAAATATAAAGTGCAATATCTCAGAAACCGGCACCTATGTTTATTTTTCAGCACAAACAAATGGTGTATTTTGTCACAATGTAATTATATGGGGTGGAAATTGGGCAGAGATTGAGGTCAAATGGGCAAAATATAATGTGAAATATCTCTGAAATGAAACAGGCACATATGTTCATTATTGCGGCACAAATCAGCACAAATGTAGCAATAACGAATGGTATATTGTTCACAGCTGTATTGTAGGCATAAACAAGGAGAAAATGTTTTTTATATATGTAATTTTCTATGGTGTTGTTGTCAGTATTTCCTTAATTTATAAAAAAAACAACCACTATTTGTTATAATTATCCATCCCGTATGCTATCTATTAATAACGTTACACCTATTATGTCACTGACTGACAATGGATGTAATAATATAAGTGACGTAGTATTTTGGCATCGGTGTGCCAGAACACAACTACTCGGCTTCTCACAATAATTTCCCAGATATCTGATTTAATTTTGGTGATAGAAGGCAATAGTATTATTTAAATTTGAAGCTGACACATATCAGCAATATCAGCATCCCCACATAATGGATCAATTTTAATTATAGCACAGAGACATTATGCAAATATATATATATATATATATATATATATATACGGTATATATATATATATATATATATATATATATATATATATATATATATATATATATACAATATATATATATATATATATATATATATATATATGTATATATACAGTATATATATTTGAAGCTGAGGACTCTAGGATGACCCCCACCCTCCCTTAACATGTTTCTCCATTGAATACTGGCTTCTTTAAAAAAGCCTGTGTTCAATAGATAAAAACACATTAAAGGAGGGTGGGGATTATCCTAGAGGCCCCAGCTTTATGTTTGCAACCACATCTACCACCAACCGCATCACAAGTTCTTTATGCCCCACCTGTGCTCTACCTCACACCACCACAACAGGCTCATCCACCTCCACAGGCTGCACCACAAGGGTAAGGAGCAGGTGGAGCTTGGATAAGGGACCTTATGTCTGCTTTTGAATCGTACATCCAAGAGAGTCTTTAGTTACAGAGGCAGATGGTGAGAGAGATGCAAGCAAAACCCCATGAAATGAACAGACAAAACAACCTGTTGGAGAAACTGGTGGTGTGCCTGTAACAAGAGAGAGGCTCCAGCACCAATGACCATGCAGGTGGCATGTCCCCTGATGCCTCCCCCTCCTAAGCCAGTTGCTCTGGCCTGCCCCCCTGCACCTCCAACAATATATTTTTGCCTCTAAAGCTAGCCTCAAAATTCTGCTTCTCCAAAATTCTGATGTGCACAAATTACATATATGGATTCATTATTTGAATCTATGCTAACATATTTTAGATTCACAACTAATATATAGAACAATCATGTATTTTAATAAGGTTTTGAATTGTATTTTATATATGCTAGAATGGTAACTTAACCCAATGTATCAAAGATATGGCAACTATCTTGCATCTCTGTCACATCTATATATCTATAGTTTTGCTTGTACACTAATATATTTGTCATTGCAACATTCTGAAAGTCTGAAATTTGCCAGCACTTTATCCAAAGTTTCAAACATAGTGATTGCCTGGTAATTTATGTATTAAAAAAAGCCTTGTATACAAGTAATGATACTTATTTGCTCCTAACGAATGTTCAATTAAAGGGACAATCTACTCCAGAATTGTTATTGTTTAAAAAGATAGATAATCCCTTTATTACCCATTCCACTGGTTTACATGACCAAAACTGTTATATTAATGCACTATTTACCTCTGTGATTACCTTGTATCTAAACCTCTGCAGACTGCTCCCTTATTTCAGTTTCTATGGCAGACTTTTATTTTAGCTAATAAATGCTGACTCCTTGATAGCACAATGTTATCTATATGGCACACATTAACTATGGCTATCTAGTTGTAGAAATGAGTCAAAATGCACTGGGCTTAGAAATTGGCATATGAGTCTACCTAGGTTTAGCTTTAAACAAAGAATACTAAGAGAACAAAGCAAATTTGATAATACTTGTACATTGGAAAGTTGTTTAAATCTAAATCACGAAAGTTTAATTTTGACTAGATAAAAAGAGTGTGTACAATCTGATGAGGGAAGAAATAGGACAGTCTCTTATAACTACATACTCTATCTGAATCATGAAAGTGTAATTTTTACTTTAATAAACTGGCACCGCTGCTGGCTGCCACACTTTCCTCAGGCTCCTAACCTCTCCAGGATTTATCTTAACTTTAACCTCCTTACATTCAAAATTCATCACAATTATTTCAAGGACCAATATTGACTCCACATAAGGCATAACAAGACTCATCAAAATTGAATGGATAGCATTACTAAACTGAGATACTCAAAAGATCGAAATATACTCCCAGCGGACAATCTTACTACAAGAAAGAGATACCTTCAGCTGAACACCACAAACAAGGTACACTTAAACTAAAAAAAACAACAGACTCAACCCATGCACAAATTGGGTTTTGGATTTGATCATCCATTTAGCAATGCTTAGATTTCATTTCTAAACACAAGAAAAACTAATTGATTAAATCTATTTCACTAAAGAACATTGGTTTTAAAACCCCTTTCTTATCTGCTATCTACAATGCAGCCTGAAGTATAAAATTTAACACCGCACTCTGGCCTGAATCCTATAAAGCAGGGCAATGTAACCAGCCCCCACTGCTAACTTCCCTACAAAAACTAGAAGCTATTTTAACCCCTTTACTGCAGAGGGAATGACCACCTATATGCCCTCACATCTGCACCTTCCTAAGACCCCAAAAAGTGGTTGCAGCACTCAGTCCCTCACTAGTGGCTACCCTAAAATCACTCTGCATTGTCAAAGGGACCGACAGGGGCTGTCGTGGAGAAAAATCAAAATTTAAAGTTCTATATCCTGACACTATCACAGCTGCCCCACCACCCTGTCCACCCGCAAGCCCAATTGAAGTTATGCAACCAAAAAGTCACAAAAACCACACTATCAAATCAAGAAAATCTCTTTGTGTGATCCCCATTAGAAGACACACTGTCTCCAAAGTACAGAGCAAAAAGTCAGAATCCCAAGACTGTCCTATCAGAGCAATAAACCTGTTATAATTTTATGCGCTTATGTTCTGACTCAAAAACAGCTATTCCTCAATAAGTAAGATATAAAAAACCCTAATATTGTGTGGTTTGCTATCTGTGATCACCACAGGGAAACAATGTGACTTTTAGAGGATATGATTGTTTTTACAAACAGTTAAAAAGATTTTTATAAATAATTAAAATCTATCTAAAAATACAGTATAAAATAATGACACAATAGTGATATAAACAATAAAATCACATAAAACCCACTTGTTGTTATTTGGAACCGGTGTACAACATATATGTTTAAATGCACAGAAAAGACTTTAAAGACTTTAGATGAAATAGCAGCAAGAGAGAAATTGCTTTTGAGTCTTTAAAAGATCTAAAATCCTGAAATGAGGTTTTGGCAGGAAAACAGTACCTTGTATATTAAAGGCAGGGAATGTTTCTGAATTCCATAGATGTTCCTGAATTGATGCAGGAAAAATATTCAGTTTGAAGCAATCTGAGTTTGATTGGAGTGCCGCTAAAGTGCCGCTAAAGTGCCGCTTGGTCGCAGCCAGTTATCCCACTGGTCTTGGCTCAGATGTGTTTACATGAAAAGGAAGAAAAGACAGGCGCACAGGGCACAATTCAAGTGTAGAGTTTTATTAAACTGATAGGACACACAAATAAATCACACTTACTAGATTAAAAATAAAAGTTCTGCATTGAGAGCATATGCTCTTGGGATTTTTGCAGCTCCTGTGGAACCAGGGAAATAGATGGTCCCTCTCCTCTCTGTTCCAAACAAGGACTGTTGGGCAGCGGTGTTCCGGATCCTGATGCCCAAGTCGTTGTCCCCCTGGTGCTGAACAGTACTCTTAACTGCTTTCCCTTAAATCCTTTTGTGGATGCCTGACGTGTTTCCCCCAACTCCGATCGGGCTTTATCAAGCTCCATCAGAGAAGTGAAGAGAACAGGACGTAAACTCAAGAGAAAGTGACGCAGAACACATGATCCAGAGGATAAAGCCGCTCTTACCAAACATCTAAAAAAATATCAATCCAAGATAATTTAGATAAAATCTTAATTTTTATCACACTAAATTGCACTCCCACAATAGACCCAGGCAACTTTTTCACACAGTAGAAAGGCTCTGCAAACCAGTATGCACGCTTAGCCCCACCAACTTTTCTCAGAATAAATGTGAATCATTTGCAAACTTCCTCAGAGACAAGACTTCCTCAATCCGAACCGCTATCACAGCAGGTCAAACAGTTACACACCAGAACCACTACAATGGAATGCCAGATTGCCCCAGTTTATGTTCGACTTTTACAAATGTAAATATAAAAGTTGCACCCCACTATGTGTGACTTGGAACCTGCTCCAACTCATCTCATATCTGGATGCATTGAAACACTCGCCCCAGCCATCACAAAAATAGTGCAGTGTTCACTAAAAACAGGAGACTTTCAAGATCCTCTAAAAGAAGCTTTGGTAAAACCACTCCTAAAGAAACCTTTATTAGACCCAGACTGCATGACTAATTACAGACCACTATCCAACCTTCCATTTCTGGGGAAAATAATTGAAATAGTAGTGGCAACTCAACTGGAATCCCATCCTTTTCAGTCAGGCTTCAGATGCCGCCACAGCACTAAAATAGTGCTAGTCCGAGTGCTAAATGATCTCCTTATGGCAAGAGACAAAGGTGATTACTCCATCCTAATCCTCCTGGATCTCTCAGCTGCATTTGAGACCATTGACTATAGGATTCTAATAGAGCGTTTGCAGCATATTTGTGGTCTAGGAGGCACAGTCTTTAGCTGGTTTAAATATTTCCTTGCTGGTAGATCACAGAGAGTAATATCAGGATAAAGCACATCAGCACCGACAGAACTGGCCTGCGGAGTTCCACAAGGATCCATTCTGTCTCCCATGCTATTCGCAATTTACTTACTATCACTGATGGACATCATTAACTGACATGGCATAAGGTATCATTGTTATGCTGATGACACACAACTCTATTTCTCCTTTGCTCCAGATACTACAGACCCAGCCACATAAACAGTTGCTTAACAGACCTCATAGAATGGATGAATGCTAGCTGTCTCAAATTGAACCCGAACAAAACAGAGTTACTCTTGGTGAGGGGACCCCGGGCATCAAAAATATCCCACAATGACCCAACTGGCCTGGAGCTTGGAGGCTCTGAACTCGTTAGTTCAGCAAAAGTACGAAACCTCTGAGTCCTGATTGACGCTGGACTATCTTTTAAACAGCAGATTTCCTCCATAATAAAATCTGCCTACTTTCATCTGAAAAACATAGCCAGGATACAACACTTAATTCCACCTGATGATATGCAAACATAAATCAATGCATTTGTATCCTCTAGGCTAGATTACTGCAATGCACTTTACTTGGACTTTCCAAAAAAAGAACTCCATCGCCTTTAGACGGTACATATCACAGCAGCCAGACTACTGACCAATCAAACTCGCTCTTGCCACATAACACCTGTTCTCCACTCCCTGCATTGGCTTCCAATTAAATGGTGAACATATGTTAAAATTGGCCTGATGACCTTCAAAGCCTTAAACAACCAAGGCCCACAGTACCTGAAAGAGCTCCTGACACCCTACATCCCATCCCGCTCACTTAGGTCAGCCAACACATCCCTACTCTCAGTGCCAAGAATAAGGACAAACTCAGGGTCCAGAGCATTTGGCCATGCTGCCCTTACTTTATGGAACTCTTTACCATGCGCAATTAGAGGGGCACCGTCCTTACAGACTTTAAAAAAAAACCTTAAAGACCCACCTCTTCCATCAGGCATTCAATCCACTTATCTGACTTTCAGAAACTCCTAACTTTTATATCTTTATGTTGGTATATTTGTAAAGTGATTTGAATCTCACAGGGAGAAAAGCTCTATATAAATCGCAAATCCCTTTAAATAGATTGTTTAAAAAAACAAAAAACACACCTATATATGATTGTAAATAAAGGTTATAATTCTAATTAAATCATTACATCTTAACCATTGTTTAATAAGATATCTGTTGAGGAATAGGTTGATTACCATATATGGTTTTTAATCAATGGTCAATACCATAATTGAATCATTAACCCTTAATTGTTTAATACTAAATATGGTTAGAAACTTCACCATATATGGCAGTCAACAATTGTTGAGATGTAATGTTTAAATCATTGAATTCCCATTATTTTTCTCCATATATGGTTTTACAACTATTGCTTGCAACAATGTGTTATTGAACACTCATTAAGAGCACAAAAGGCTCATTACTTGTATGCAAGCCTTATTGTAAAGTGATATAACACTAGACAATCACAAGAACATGTGTTAAACATGTATTCATGAAAGAAAAACATTCATGAGAGTTGCAATTATTATTTTTTTTATATCATTACACATACTGTTTATTTTATATAATACACATTTACAAGGAGGTATATTTTACAGAATTAGTTAAATATAGATGATTTCGTGAATACTTTATTATTATTAAGGAACATAATAATTGAAATGACATGTGCACATATGCTTTTCATGTTTTAATATAAATATTTATATATATATATATATATATATATATATATATATATATATATTAATATCCTTTCATTATTGAAAATATGGCCTATTTTGCATTGAGAATGTAACATTAAAATATTACCATAGACTTTAGTCTAGATTGATGTTTTTTTTATCACCAATTTCCACATTTTGCCATATTTATGGAAACCAGGCCTATGTTTGCAGGAAAATGTATTACTTTTTAGCAACATACACAGAAATGCTGTGGGTGCGCACAACTATAACCAAACACAACACATTTCTAGAGAGCTACTAGTGGCTTCTGTAATGAAAAATGAATCCTCATTAACAAATAACACTATTAATTACCTAAGTAGTTACGTTTGAAAACTATAACAGAGGGTATGCACAGAATATATGTGAATACCAATGATACAGCTTTTATTATAGTAATTTCAAACAATACAAACATGTTTTGCAAATAAAAAGACACTTGCATATGTAAATACTTTCTAAACAGTGATGTGTCGTATGGTTTGCTTGTCTGGCCTTAAAAGAACATGTATACAATGTCTATGCCATTATAGTGATTTGAGAGGACGCAACAAAAATATACTATAAAGCATCAAATCCCTTAAGACAAGTAGATGTATATAAAATGTAATTTCAGGTTCAAAACATAACTAAATATTGTACTACTACTACATAACTAAAATGACATTTTATGAAAGGAAACTTGCATTTTTTTATTATTTTTTTTTTAAAAAAAAAGATAAATGTTAAGATAACATTTTTTTGGAACATGCAATAGTGTTTAAAATGATTTGTTTTATTAAAGAGAAAAATGTTATTCAAAGACATTCATTTTTAAAATACACATTAAAATACACTGAACTTGGTGCAATATTAACAAATTAGTACAGGAGATTACACTTTTTGTATCAATTCTAAAACTTTTTTAAAAGCATATGCAGTCAATTTTTATTGTATAACATATGGAAGCATGAATTCAATATCACTATTTTTAAATGACCAGTGCCTTCCTTCTACTTTGTGTATAAACAAACACTGGAATGCAAGATATGTGTAGAAACATCCCATTAAGACAAGGCTGGTAGGGACTCCAATTTGAATCCTAGGTGGGAGAATCATGATAAACTCAGTACCCTGTCATCAATAGAACAGCTAAGGCAGGAGCATTTAGTACACTTGTTCAAATGAATGATAGAGAACCCCCTATAAACGCTCGGAAAACAGACAGCAGCGTTGCATTTTTGGAAAGGACAAAATGTCAGCAAACCATACTGAATTACCGGTGGTATATACAGCAGTGGTGCATAGCAATATCAGCTTAGAACAGTCCTTAAAGGGACACTGAACCCATTTTTTTTCTTTCAGGATTATTTTCTTTATTCTCTTGGTATCTTTATTTGAAATGCAAGAATGTAAATTTAGATGCCAGCCCATTTTTGGTGAACAACCTGGGTTGTCCTTGCTGATTGGTGGATAAATTCATCCACCAATGGAAAAAGTGCTGTCCAGAGTGCTGAATAAAAAATGCTTAGATGCCTTCTTTTTCAAATAAAGATATCAAGAGAACGAAGAAAAAATGATAATAGGAGTAAATGAGAAAGTTGCTTAAAATTGCATGCTCTATCTGAATCACAAAAGAAAAAATTTGGGTTCAGTGTCCCTTTAAGACTTGCACTCAACGCAACCAGCTTGGGTTCAGTCAGAGTCTAACATGCAGTCGGTTAATCAATGTCTCCAGGCAACCTTCACCTGTATTGAAAGATCCGGCGTCCTATTATGCAGCAGGGGGCGTCAGCTGGAATACGTGATTTTGCAATCCAATTGGCTCATCCATGGTTACAGCTGAGTCAGGATTACAAAACCAGCCCATAATTGGATACCAGAGCATGAACCGTTACCGCTGTCTGGTATATGCAGTCAAAAAAAAGAGAGAGAAATAGTGGATAAACGTCTTCTTTATTGTTTAATCAAAGATAAAAAAGACATCCATGGGACACATCCGGCACACACTAGCATCAAGAACTGCTAACATTTTTCGACCGTTAGGTCGTAATCATAGCTACACATTCAACACCTGCTTACCTATTTAAGGTAGCAGGGGAGAACCAGATTGGTTAAAAACAACTCTGCATAGTAGTGCCTATTAGTATATACAAAACATTATTGGTTATATTCATTGTGCTTAATCACAAAGAGAGACTTAATATATTGACAAAAGCTTGTATGTATATACAAACAGCCAAAGATAAAGATCAATTAACATAGTCAGTGCAACATTTATTTATGTATGTACATTTCACATATGTATCTGGGCCATAGTCAAATCACCATAAAGGTGAAAACTTATTGCAAATAATTCCTTTCAAGTATAATATCCAGTTAATAGTAGCAACTGCAATTAAATTAAATTGAATCGAAGTGGGGATACCCGGACAGCTGAATTGAATATCTGGATTAGATAAAAAAGAAAGACACAGTTTATATCCACCGGCTAACCAATGCACTCATATACATTGGTAAACAGTGAAAACAGTTCTTAATGCAATATTCAATGGCACAAGATATTAAATTATATCTAGACCAAATGCATAATGCAATAATATAGACAGTTTCGGGTCTAGTTACATAATTGCAAAAGGATACTAAATGACATCTGAACCATATACATAACAAAACAAAATCTAAATGTTGACAATTTAAAGTAAAAATAAACAGAAATAAAAATAAAAAGATAAATACTGTCAAGATGCTAAACTGATGCATATGAGATATTGTCTGGCCGGCTGGTGGATCGAAAGTATGGATAAAATCACACAACAACAAAGTATAGTACATGTAGCATTCAAATCTATAAATATACCACAAAATAGAGTATGTGGAAAGGGAGTGTAAGCAAAAATGATAATAAATGTTGGATGCTAAATACTAAATGCTACATGAAAATCTGCTGCAGAAGAGGGATATGCACAGGAGCTGTATAGAAAAAAAAATACTTCCAAAAGTTGATTAAATCATATTCAGAGTTCAGACCAGTTGGAATCCTTGATTGAAGTCTAAAGATCCAATACATCTCCATCTTCTACAGCAAACTATCTTGATCTCCTCCTCTTGGGGGGCACATCATCCTTTCTGTGGCCTGCCATCTAAGAGTATTGATGTTCTTATTGTGACACCTGGCAAAATGCTTTACCAATGGGGTAGTTGCCTGTATGGTTGATTTCTGATACAGGCATGTGAGTACATAAATTACGTATGTCGAGGTACATTTGGGGTGGCAACTTTTCACGTGCAAGAGTGCATTGCCTGAATATATTTGTGACATTTTTACCTTCCTTAGTCCCCTCAATCGAGATGTCAAGAAAATTGATCCTGTCTTTTTGTAATTCAGAGGTAAAACGTAAACCTATAGTGTTATTGTTCAAATGATCAATGAATTTAGAAAACTCAGAGGCACTGCCCAACCAAATAAAAAGTAGATAATCTATATAGCGCCCATAATAATGGACTAGATGTCTAATGGGGTTTCCTTCTCCATAGACTTGGGACAGCTCCCACCAACCCATGAAGAGGTTGGCGTAAGAGGGGGCAAATTTTGCCCCATCACTGTCCCACATCTCTGGAGATAGAAATCTCCCTCAAACTTAAAGTAATTGTGGGTGAGCAGATACCTGAGTATCCTCAGAATATATTGCTGGAAATCATCAGTGAATTTGGAGTGATACTTAAGAAAGAAAGCTATTTCTTCTAAGCCCTCCTTGTGGGGATTGGATGAATATAGTGCCACCACGTCAATGGTGGCCCACCTGAAGGACCCATGATCCCATCTCATATCCTCCAAAGCTCTTATCACACCTGTTGTGCCACTAAGGTAGCTAAATAAGGAGGTAACAAAAGGCTGTAATATACTATCAAGCCACTGGGACACATGTTCAGACAGGGAGCCTATCCCACTGACTATGGGGCACCCTTTAACATCACTTAGGGATTTGTGTATCTTGGGCAGATGGTGAAAAATGGGCACTACAGGATGATCAACACACAGAAACTCAAAAGTTTTTTGATCAAAGTGCCCATTCTGCAACCCATCGTCCAAGATACTCCAAATGTCTCTATGAAAGGCTTGGGTAGGATCCACAAATAAGAGGGCATTGTTGTCAGAATTAAAAAGTTGATAGAAAGCTTCCTTAACATAATCAGATCTATTCATGATTACATTTGAGCCACCTTTATCTGCCCAATGGACAACTATGTCCTCTCTACCCCTTAGTTTCTCAAGAGCCATTTTCTCTTTTCTTGACAAAATGGGTTTGGTATATCTATTGGCAAATGTAAGCTCAGTAAGGTCTCTCTCAACCCTTTTGAAGAAGGTCTCTAGTGTTTGCCCTCTACTATGTATAGGGTAACACTCTGAGGGATTTCTGAATAATCCAAAGGAGTTTGTAAGTGTGGAATCTGTCCCATGGATCCCCTCTCTCATCAGATGTTCAAGGGTCACTGTATCACAGGTCTCTTTAAAAGAAGACCTGTTAGATGAACTATTCAATAAATGGATATCTATTTCAGATTGCCTAGTGTTATCTAATGCATAGGATGTATCATGATAATGTATTTTTAGGGTAATATTTCTAATAAACTTGTTTACATCCAGTAGTGTTTAAAATATATCAAAGTTGTGAGTAGGGAGAAGTTAAGACCATAGCTAAGGGCAGACAGTTGAGATGGTGTCAGAGTGAAGTTGGATAAATTCACAACATTGTTATTTACTTGTATTTCTGCTTCCCTCTGTTCCCTCTAAGTTGGTAACAATTCTGTCCCCCCTGGCCCCCGGTCCTATTCCTTTCCTCTGTAGGGGAAGACAAGAAAACTGCTCAAGGTTTCTTTGATCTTCACTGGAATCATTAGAAATTTGAGCATATGTATTAGCTACTGTGTCACCAATATAAACATATTTAGAACTTGTGCTGTTCAAACCCAGTTGTTTGTCTAAATTGTTTATATATATAAAATGTATTATTTTTTTAATTACATTTCAATGTTAATTTTAAACTGCTGATCATATTAATCAATTGTAACTTAATGACTAATGTGTTTTTTTAATTAGGTTTATACCTTCATTGTTTAAATCAGTATAAATCAATTTATTTTAAAATAACCCTTTATATTACAACTGTAACAAGTCATAAAAGGAGAAGAATTCTTCTTCCAAGGTATCTTAGATCTATAGTGCAAACAACACCAGTAAGCAATATAAGTCCACTATCAATCCATATCGGACATACATTCTCAAACTTGGCATTCCAGAGGTTTTGGAACCACATTTCCCATGATGCTCAGCCAGCATATCAGCTCCCACCCCAATCACATAAAAAAATCCATAATCTACAGTCAGGCTACAAGATACCACAGAATTTGCTCAGATACCAAGGACCGTGACAAACACCTCATCACACTGTCCCAATCATTCAGAGAAAAAGGTTACAAAACAAGGATTAAAAATAAAAAAAAAATTAACTCTGCCCTCAATACTCCATGTGAACACTTACTACAATACAGGGAGAAGAAAACATATCACGTATCCCACTAGAAGTCAAATACATCCCTGCTGTGGAAGGGATACGAAAAATCATAAAAGACTTACAGCCACTACTCCTAGAGGATCCCACACTCAAAAAAATCTTTCCAAAACCCCCAATCCTGGCATACAGACAACCACCTAACCTAAAGCAGAAACTGGTACATAGGAAGTAACACTTGCAACCACTCATAATTGTGAGTATGCTGAAAAACTTTGCAGACGTACCAGTGAGAAACTGAGAAATAACCTAATTCATGAACTATACAGCAAAAAGCAAAAAATAAAAGACCAAGAGCAGCTCATACTACAAAAACTAAAAGAAAATAATGGGTACAATGAAGAAATTAAAAAAGAAATGCAACACTTCCACAAAGCACAACAACAACATTTTATCAAGAAGAAAAAGAAGAAACTTGCATGCCTGTCACAAAACAGAATAAAACACCAAATGCAAGAAAACAGAGCTCCAGGTGACAGATCAACTACAACTTCAACAACAAATGACCAAACCTCCACAGACAATAACAGCACCTCATTCAAAACACAAACTGTCACCAACAAAAAAAACCACACAGAAAACTCAGGGATTGTGAACCTTTCAAACTACCACCTGTCAGGGCCAGAGATATCAGTACTGTGTAAAGGATTATCATTCTGTCCAAGTACAAATCTAGACAAAATCCAACTGTACTCAGACTTAGAAGAATTCTTCAGGAGATTGCGGCTAAAATAATTCTTCTATGACAAAGAATATACCAGCACTATGGAGGACTACAATGGAAGGAAAAAGAACACAATCTTCACACCTGCACCAGGACGCAACACAAAATTGGACAGCTATATTGAAAGCTTCCGGTTGAGAACTGCATCTCTGCTCAACACAGCAGAAAAAAATAATGTATAACCTCTCACACTTAGAAAAAAACGCTATAAAAAAAACTTAAGAAATAATGAAAATATTACCATTAAGCCTGCGGACAAGGGAGGAGCAGTGGTGATCATGAATACACAGGACTACATAACAGAGGGAAATAGACAATTATCATATCAAACTTATTACAAAAAACTGGAAAAGGACCCCACCCAAGAATACACTTTGCAACTTAGAAAACTAATTAAAACATTCCCTAAACACACGCAACATAAACTGGACAAACGGGTGCCCTATAACCCTAGCATAGGGACATTCTACATGCTCCCAAAAATCCACAAACCAGGGAGTCCAGGAAGACCAATAATAACAGGCATGGACACTCTGACTGAGCAAAAAATCGGGCCTAGTGGAGAATATTCTTAAGCCTTTAGTTATTAACACCACTAGCTTTATAAAAGACACTACTGATTTTTTAACAAAATCAGCCAGGTAACAGAATTGCCAGAGGATACTATACTTGTGACAATGGATGTGGAATCCCTGTACAGCAATATCCCACATAAAGATGGTATTGATGCCTGCTTAAACTTTCTTTCTTCCGACAGCCCTAACCAGACATATAGTGCTTCTACAGTCAGTAAACTTACAGAATTTATACTTACTCACAATTATTTCATCTTTAACCACTCCATCTACTTACAAACCATGGGAATAGCCATGGGCACCAAAATGGCACCACAGTACGCAAACCTTTTCATGGCTGACTAAGAACAGAGATTCCTAGCCACTCACCCTCACAAACCCTTCAAATACTTTCACTACATAGATGATATTTTCATCATATGGACAGAAGGAGAAAAAAACCTTGAACATTTTCATAAATCATTTAATCTATTTCATGCATCAATCAAGCTTAAAATGAACTTTTAAGCTGGATACAACAATATCCATCACAAATGGCAAACTGCACTCATCTGTATACAGGAAACCAACAGATAGATGCAGCTACCTCCACAGCTCCAGCTCCCACCCCAATCACATTAAAAAAATCCATAATCTACAGTCAGGCTACAAGATACCACAGAATTTGCTCAGATACCAAGGACCATGACAAACACCTCATCACACTGTCCCAATCATTCAAAGAAAAAGGTTACAAAACAAGGATTATAAATAAAAAAATTAACTCTGCCCTCAATACTCCACGTGAACACTTACTACAATACAGGGAGAAGAAAAACATATCACGTATCCCACTAGTAGTCAAATACAACCCTTCTGTGGAAGGGATACGAAAAATCATAAAAGACTTACAGTCACTACTCCTAGAGGATCCCACACTCAAAAAAATCTTTCCAAAACCCACAATCATGGCATACAGACAACCAACTAACTTAAAGCAGAAACTGGTACATTGGAAGCTACCCCTTGAGAAAAAGAACACTCAGAATGGAACCAAGTGCTGCTATAACACAAACGTGTCAACACGTTTGTGAAAGCAACACAGCAAATCACAATAATAAATCCTATAACATTAAAGGGGCATATTCATGTATATCTGCAAATGTGGCATACATGATACATTGCACTGCATGTGAAGTGGGATGCTATATTGGAGAAACAAGCCAAAAACTGCACCTTCGGATGAACTTACACAGACACTCAATCAAAAATCACTGTGAAACAAAATACTACACCCCTGTTGGTCACCATTTCACCCAACCTGACCACTCCATCCAAAACCTCAAAATCAAAATTCTCAGAGGCAACTTCAAAAACACCATGGAAAGAAAAGCCTTTGAAATGAAAATGATAATGCACTTCAACTTGTTTAATTCTGGACTAAATGTGGACTCTGGATTCTTAAAGGGACAGTCTAGGCCAAAATAAACTTTCATGATTCAGATAGAGCATGCAATTTTAAACAATTTTCCAATTTACTTTTATCACCAATTTTGCTTTGTTCTCTTGGTATTCTTAGTTGAAAGCTTAACCTAGAAGGTTCATATGCTAATTTCTTAGACCTTGAAGCCCACCTCTTTCAGATTGCATTTTAACAGTTTTTCACCACTAGAGGGTGTTAGTTCACGTATTTCATATAGATAACACTGTGCTCGTGCACGAGAATTTATCTGGGAGCAGGCACTGATTGGCTAGACTGCAAGTCTGTCAAAAGAACTGAAAAAAGGGGCAGTTTGCAGAGGCTTAGATACAAGATAATCACAGAGGTTAAAAGTATATTATTATAACTGTGTTGGTTATGCAAAACTGGGAAATGGGTAATAAAGGGATTATCTATCTTTTAAAACAATAAAAATTCTGGTGTAGACTGTCCCTTTAACACATTATCAAAATTTTTTGTAATGTACTTTCATTTAGTCAATTACATTGTATATTCCACATTCTTTATATATAGGTACACAGGTAAGCCTATGTCCACACTTTTGTCTTTTCTTAACTTTTGTATTCCCCCTGTATATACAATTTCACATCTTTATAGATATTGATTCAATGTTGATATATAACTTTATTTCCGTATATGCTCTATGTATAGCTATATATTTCCCCTGTCTGTTCTCCTACACTGGACACTGTCTGCCTGTTACCTAAGCCCCCCTCATACTTTTTACGACACCTCCTCCTCTCCCTGCACTTTCTGTCTTCTTAGCTAATCTGTGTTTTAAGATAAAATCTGTAAATTCCATTGAAATGGTCAGTATTGCTTCAGACTTGATAAAGGAAGGAACTCTTCTGAAAGCTTGTCAACTTATAAATGTATAGTTAGTCCAATAAAAAAAGTATCATTACTCAATGCAATACTCTTGTTATTTTAATATCTAAATCTCTGGACTAACACGGCTACTCCAATCAATATATATATATATATATATATATATATATATGTATATATATATATATATATATATATATATATATATATATATATATACAGGGAGTGCAGAATTATTAGGCAAATGAGTATTTTGACCACATCATCCTCTTTATGCATGTTGTCTTACTCCAAGCTGTATAGTCTTGAAAGCCTACTACCAATTAAGCATATTAGGTGATGTGCATCTCTGTAATGAGAAGGGGTGTGGTCTAATGACATCAACACCCTATATCAGGTGTGCATAATTATTCGGCAACTTCCTTTCCTTTGGCAAAATGGGTCAAAAGAAGGACTTGACAGGCTCGGAAAAGTCAAAAATAGTGAGATATCTTGCAGAGGGATGCAGCACTCTTAAAATTGCAAAGCTTCTGAAGCGTGATCATCGAACAATCAAGCGTTTCATTCAAAATAGTCAACAGGGTCGCAAGAAGCGTGTGGAAAAACCAAGGCGCAAAATAACTGCCCATGAACTGAGAAAAGTCAAGCGTGCAGCTGCCAAGATGCCACTTGCCACCAGTTTGGCCATATTTCAGAGCTGCAACATCACTGGAGTGCCCAAAAGCACAAGGTGTGCAATACTCAGAGACAGGGCCAAGGTAAGAAAGGCTGAAAGACGACCACCACTGAACAAGACACACAAGCTGAAACGTCAAGACTGGGCCAAGAAATATCTCAAGACTGATTTTTCTAAGGTTTTATGGACTGATGAAATGAGAGTGAGTCTTGATGGGCCAGATGGATGGGCCCGTGGCTGGATTGGTAAAGGGCAGAGAGCTCCAGTCCGACTCAGACACCAGCAAGGTGGAGGTGGAGTACTGGTTTGGGCTGGTATCATCAAAGATGAGCTTGTGGGGCCTTTTCGGGTTGAGGATGGAGTCAAGCTCAACTCCCAGTCCTACTGCCAGTTTCTGGAAGACACCTTCTTCAAGCAGTGGTACAGGAAGAAGTCTGCATCCTTCAAGAAAACATGATTTTCATGCAGGACAATGCTCCATCACACGCGTCCAAGTACTCCACAGCGTGGCTGGCAAGAAAGGGTATAAAAGAAGAAAATCTAATGACATGGCCTCCTTGTTCACCTGATCTGAACCCCATTGAGAACCTGTGGTCCATCATCAAATGTGAGATTTACAAGGAGGGAAAACAGTACACCTCTCTGAACAGTGTCTGGGAGGCTGTGGTTGCTGCTGCACGCAATGTTGATGGTGAACAGATCAAAACACTGACAGAATCCATGGATGGCAGGCTTTTGAGTGCCCTTGCAAAGAAAGGTGGCTATATTGGTCACTGATTTGTTTTTGTTTTGTTTTTGAATGTCAGAAATGTATATTTGTGAATGTTGAGATGTTATATTGGTTTCACTGGTAAAAATAAATAATTGAAATGGGTATATATTTGTTTTTTGTTAAGTTGCCTAATAATTATGCACATTAATAGTCACCTGCACACACAGATATCCCCCTAAAATAGCTATAACTAAAAACAAACTAAAAACTACTTCCAAAAATATTCAGCTTTGATATTAATGAGTTTTTTGGGTTCATTGAGAACATGGTTGTTGTTCAATAATAAAATGAATCCTCAAAAATACAACTTGCCTAATAATTCTGCACTCCCTGTATATATATATATAAAAATAAATATATATATATATATATATATATATACATACACAGGTATAGGTATACCCGTATATATCTAAATATGTTATAGGTAACATATTCTTGCATATGAAGAACATTGGAATTTAAAATATGTACAGTAAATATACAGTAAAACACATAAATACTTAAATACATCTGTGCACACATCTATAGATATATATGTACATACATAAAAATATTTAAATATGTATATGTATGTATGCAATATAGCTCTTTGCAGTCAAACACCTTGTCATATACCATATTTATATAAATATTATTTTTATCAGATATTGTATATATGATTGTAACTGTAAATGTATTTTTGTTGTGTTTTATGCAAGTTTTAGTAACGCACTGCCCTTTACACAAGGGTTTCAGCAGCGCCAACCTGACGAGCATAAAGCAAGCGATTGCACTCTCTCGATTGTGTTTACTTTAAACTTGTAACACTTGCGCTATTTCTGACATGCACAAAAAAAGACGATATTGATTGCATGCAACAGTTAGCGCACCATTTGTAATGTAGCCCAAAATGTGGTTTTAAAGGGAATATGATTAAATGCAAATTCTGGTAGACTATACAGACATAACACTATTACAAATTTGAAAAGGGTAGTTGTCTGTCTCCAGTATATATACAGTATATAAACTTGAATGGTGTCTTGAAAAAGGCTCCAGAATAGGCCGGAAACATTAACCTAGTTTGACTTTGTTTTTCAATGAAGCAATAAAGAAGTTGTTTGCATTTTGGTAAGACATGAGCACGGAACAGCTGTCCAGAAGTGTTTTTTTCTGCTGCCCTTACCCCAATAGGGGGTAATAGGTTTTAACACAATATCAGAAACAAAAAGCCTGAGATATTGCACATCTTACTCAAAATCCTATACAAGCTAATTCTGTGGTTAAACAAGTGGGTATACTTGCCTAGATGTGCTTATTCATTTAAGTTCCATTGATCAACTTTTTTATTTAGTATACAAGCTTTCTGATTTTTTTTTTTACAAAGTTTTATACTACCAAATATAGTGCTGTCAAGGCAATTGGAAAAGACTATTACCCATTTATCCAGGATTAACATGTTTAAAATAATACATTTGGAACCAGAATCTTTCATTTCAATACTATATAAAACAATACATTTCCTGCTGCAGTGAGAAGTTAAACTTTAACAAACAATAAACCACTCTCTAAGTAATTGTAGAATGCCAATCCATACATGCGTATCCGCCTTAATATAATTGTATATTTTTATTGAAACCAAATAAAGAAAAATAAAAAAGAGCAGGTGTACATGCATACAACAAAATAGTAACAAATGGATAAGCAAAATGGGTTCTGCTTTTACTTAATATAATAAGGACTCCAAGAATATCATATTAACTGTTATTTAATGAATCAAATACATTTCATATTTATGCAGGAAAAATAGCGGACATTATAGTTTTTTATTAAAAACAAAATGTTCTTTTTTAATAAAAAAACAACTGCAATAGGCTGTTTTGGGGCTTTAAAGTTGGTCGGTGTAGGGTGAAAAGTGCCTTTACATTGCAGTCTATGGGAAACGTGTGCTCCCTGTAAATATATATGTATATGATTATATACTTTATTATTATTATACTTTATTTATGAAGCGCCAACACATCCCACAGTGCTGTCCATAAGTACAATTCATTTAAATAAAACAATGATATAAAACTTGTAAGAGACAGGACAACATTTACAAACACATACAGGAGGAATTGAGAGCTCTATTCCCATGGGAACTTACAATCTAAAAGGGTAGGAGGTTAAAAACAGGAGGTGAGGCCTGAAGATTGAGAAAGATGTTAATGCAGAGTTAGATTGGGGAAATGTTGTTAGGTAAGAGACATTAATTTATTATTGAGTTGGGTGGCAGACTTCTATAAACAAAAAAAGTCTTCATGGAGCATTTAAAGGAAGAAAGATTAGGGCAAAGCCTGACAGCACGAGGGAAAGTGTTCCAGATGGTAGGCACTGCACAACAGAAATTCTGCAGTCTAGCATACATATACAGTATATTTATGTGTTAATATGCTTATATACACATATAAACACATAAATATATATGAATATAAGCATATACATAAATATTTAAAATTGCTGCAATCACTGCGCTACTTCCCACTTTGCTACACTTAGGTTCTGATGCCGTCTCTGACGGCAAGAGAACAAGGCTCCCATTGGAGCCTATGTAAGCACACTCTCCTGAGCGCTTCATAGCAATGCGAACGCAAGCTCGTGTTCGCATTGCACTTTACTTGTAATACCAACGCACATTAGTGTGTACTGGTATTACTCTGTGTTCCACTTGTAATATAGCCCTTAATGGGTTTATTACAGTATTTTTTCTCTCTGTGGCCAAAATGAGCAGTAACACTAGATATTGAGCTCAACATTTCCAAATGCATCAATACAAGGCCAGCAAAGTGACTGGATATCATATGTGGATATTTAAATGAATGAGACCCAGCCCTTAATAACCTCCATCAGGGAGAGTTTGGAAGGAAACATTATTAATGGAAATTCATACACATGACTTACATGAAAGTTTAAAATTGTCTAACTATGCAGACAAAGGATTGAGTATATCTTGACCTTTTCTATTCTCTGAGTTCCCTGCAGCATAAAATTGACTTATTTAATTTTCATGGATGAATCAAACAAATGCTCACAGTTATGTGTTTTTTTTTCTCTAATGACGGTGGACTCATCAACATGCAAATCAAAATCTGACTTTTTAGCTCATTAGATACACTTCCTGTATGTTCGATGATATTTCCTTTATTTCTCTAAGAACTGGAACATCAGAAAAAAAGAATTGTGCTAATTTGTTGTTACAATGTCTAAAGAGTCATCTGGTAAGCAGACAATATAAGCAGTGCAACCATTGTATGTGACTCATATTTTTATGCTATGATTTCTACTGTCAGATAAGAAGCAGCTTGTGCTTTGTTATTCTAATGGTTTGTTTTTTGCAATTTGTCATTCAACAAACTTTTAAATTTATTTATTCATTTATTTTTTTTCTAGGATATATATGTGTGGCAGCTAAGTGTATTTTTAAATCAATAGCTTTGGTTGCTATTACAAATTTTGTTAAATATGTTTTGCATTTGTTTGAAAACACAAATAAACAAATTACCAATACATGCAACAAAATAAATCTAGTTAATTTGTTATTGCTGTTACAATCTTTCTTCTAAAGGCAGGAAATACTTTTCTGCAGACAGGAAAGGCTCCCAATTTTTAGTTTTACTCTATTTGTTCTTGATAATTCTGATCCCTTAAAAAAAGGACATTTAAAATAAAAAATATTTATTTGTGCTGCTGCTGGCTTGTAGCAGTAGGTGCTTTAACTTTATTTAAGTTTAAGGTGCTGTCCAGCTGCCCTTATGCTGCTCTGAAGATGTTCCCCATAGGAAAAGATTTCTATTAAACTAATAATGTTGTTGAAATGCAGCTGAACCCAATAGCCCTGTGAACTAACTTGCATGAAACAAAGTATTTTTTGTTCTCTGAAGAACAGTTCATCCCTAAAATATTATTTTTTTGCCTTTGCACATGCCTTGAGTATTTAATAATAACCTTTAAATCCTAACTCAAATATTTTCCTAATGAACCATCCAAGCTTCATATTTAACATATATTGGGCGCCATGTACTAAGGCATCAATTTTTTCGCACAGACCGTATCGAAATAACCCGCCGGCATTCGCACCATGCGGATGGCACTTCGTTACATGAATGTACTAAAAACCAAGCAGTAAAATTTCGCGTCTATTGTGTGTCGAAGACAATCGGATTATTGATAACTTTGAAGCTTCGTTCGGCGCGAAAGAGCAAAGTTAAGAAGCAGTCTGCGACCTGATTGGTTTAGTTCTTTACCCACGTGACGATCTAGGTGTCATAATCGCCAGACAAGCGGCAACGTCTGGCTGCTGACATGTATAAGAATGTGCATTTTCCCAGAAATCTTAGAATATTGTTTATTTACTTTTCGGTATTCACTTTGACAAGATGGCTTGCTCCGGAGATTCTGCTACTTCTAAGAAGACTCGCAACCCTAATTGGTTCAAGGTATTCTGCTATTTCATTGTAAAGTTGCATAATAGCTTCTCTGTCCAAACGGAATCTCTGGATAATCTCTCGATCAGAAATGCTTTCCAAACCCATACGTGGAAGGAAAACTCTAGGGACTCTAATTCTTCTACCTCTCCTTCTTTGCAAGTTGTTAATCGGTGCCTGTATAGCCCTTCTTCCTCGTAATTGAATTAATCGGAAAAGAAACATGTGTAAAAGTGTCTCCATCTTCATTCACTGATCCAAAAAAAATTAATGCTACAATAGTAGTCTAGTCCTTTCACTTAAGTACTTCTACCTGGCGTCAGGTTGATATCCCCTATAGTTTTCTATTGTATTCGCTACCTAAATGGTCGCGAAGCAAATCACGCGAAGTTACAGTGAAAGTTGGAGCGGGCGGATTAGTTGTAACATTCATAATTTCCGATTACAGCGAATTTACGTGCGATTGAACATGTAGTAAGTGGAAAAAGGCTTCGGAACGATGAGTTGAGTAAAATTACGATCGCTGATGAAAATAGTGGTTTTTCGAGCAGATCGCAGATTGATACATACGAGAAGCAGATCGTGAGCGAATTTTGACGCGGAAATACAGACGGACGGTCACTTCGAAGCTTAGTACATGGCGCCCATTGACTTTTAAAGAAACATGTTTTGTTATTGCTTTCACTTGTTTCACTGCAGCAGTATTTTGGTAAGGAATCATTAGGACAGACATGTGTATTATTTTGGTTATCATATTTAGACTTTAAAATAAAAAGGGATATGTTTTTCTCAGTAGTGGACCTAGTTAACAGAGGGCCCTGGTGAAAATTGTTTTTAGGCCCCCCAAAGGTACTTAACAGTAAGCAATAGTAAAAATATATATACTGCTCTGTATAATGATAGATAGATAGATAGATAGATAGATAGATAGATAGATAGATAGATAGATAGATAGATAGAAAGATAGATAGATGGATGTGCTGGCAACCTGCAGTAGGAATGTACACATTCTGCACACCCCCATGTGTAGATATGCTATGCCCCCCCCCCCCCACCCCCGCACTGGGGCCCTGCTGTCACTACACCTGCCGCATCAATGGTAGATTGGCCCCTGGTTGATCTAGTCTTTTCTGAGAATAATATATATTTAAAAAAACAGGTTGGAAGGAGTAGAAACATGGGTACTCCTGCAATACTGATGGTTAGCCTTGTGGTCATTCTTTAACACACAGACACACACACACTATATATATATATATATATATATATATATATATATATATATATATATATATATATATATATATATATAGTTGAGTTTCAGAGTTCAGCGCATATAGAATGGAGAAAAACAAAAACAAAACCAAATTATGGTGCAGTATGTCAGTACTAGGCAATCAAAAACTAAAAGTGAGATTTAAATGTGCTCACCTTGTTTAACCTCAAACATGTGAAGTATGTTGGAAGCATGGAGGGGATGTAATCCCTATCTGTGGTAAAGATGTTTCCAGCTGGTATGCAGAAACTTTTAGCAGGTGGAAATCTTGATATCCCTGGAGTAGAAATATGTTGGTATTTCAGACAAACTTCTCCACTCTGGAGTTAGGTAGAGACACTTTAATTCTTTTTGCTGGATTTCTTTCCTTGTTGCTGTTTATTTCTTTTCTCCTTCTTTATACTTGAAAGGCTTCTCCTCTCTGGAGTATGGTATAAACTTTATGTATGCAAACCAATTAGTGCTCAGTTTACATACTATGAGATCAATTGTGGATATTAATTGCAGCACTCATGAGATGTGTATAAATGATGCTTGCAAGGACACAAAGTTAGTGATATTGTGGTATAGGATGCTGTAAGTAGAGCTAAAAGTAAATTCCTTGTGGTGGTTTTGAGCTCTGAAAAGCTCCCAGAGTTCAGGTGGATAAGTTGGTGTTTATGATGGAAAACCGTAATAAATAGTTACATGAACTGCTGTAAATACAGCTAGATGATGATTCCTTGTGGTTTTTTGAGCTCTAGATAGCTCACAATATCCGGATGGATGTGGATTCTTAAGCCTGTCAGTGACAGGGTCCGTTGCTGAAGTGTTTGAAGCTTGGTCTCCCTGGACAGGAAGTGATGTCAGAAGTGGGCGTGCCCTTACGCGCTTCGTGAATTACATTCACTTCATCAGAGGGTATCCTGATCGGAACAGCCAATAGAATGCAGCCAATCAGATTTTTCCTACCTTAGTTCCGATTGGCTGATAGAATCCCATCAGCCAATCGGAATTTGAGGGACGCCATCTTGGATGACGTCACTTAAAGGAACCTTCATTCGTTGGGAGTCACTGGAAGAAGAGGATGGATCCGCGTCGGCTGCTTCAAGATGGTCCCGCTCCACGCCTGGATGGATGAAGATAGAAGACGCCGCCTGGATGAACATGTCTACCGGTCCGGATGTCCTCTTCTTGCCTGATAGGATGAAGACTTCGGACTCTCTTCTGGACCTCTTCTTGCCGGCATGGTGAAGATAAGGTAGGGAGATCTTCAGGGGCTTAGTGTTAGGTATTTTAAGGGGGGTTTGGGTTAGATTAGGGGTATGTGGGTGGTGGGTTGTAATGTTGGGGGGGGTATTGTATGTTTTTTTTAAATGCAAAAGAGCTGTTTTCTTTGGGGAATGCCCCGCAAAAGGCCCTTTTAAGGGCTGGTAAGGTAAAAGAGCTGTTAACTTTTTATTTTAGAATAGGGTAGGGCATTTATTTTATTTTGGGAGGCTCTGTTATTTTTTAGGGGGCTTAGAGTAGGTGTAATTAGTTTAAAATTCTTGTAATCTTTTTTTATTTTTTGTAATTTAGTGTTTCTTTTTTTTGTAATTTAGTTTATTTAGCTTTAAATAGGATTAATTTATTTAATAAGATTTATTTTATTTCGTTAGATTTAAATTAAATTTAACTTAGGGGGGTGTTAGGGTTAGGGTTAGACTTAGCTTTAGTTGTTAAGACATTTATTATAGTGGCGGCGAGGTCCGGTCGGCAGATTAGGGGTTAATAAGTGTAGTTAGGTAGAGGCGACGTTGGGGGGGGCAGATTAGGGGTTAATAAATATAATATAGGGGTCTGCGATGTTAGGGGCAGCAGATTAGGGGTACATAGCTATAATATAGGTTGCGGCTGTGTCCGGAGCGGCAGATTAGGGGTTAATAATAAAATGCAGGGGTCAGCGATAGCGGGGGCGGCAGATTAGGGGTTAATAAGTGTAAGGTTAGGGGTGTTTAGACTTGGGGTACATGTTAGGGTGTTAGGTGCAGACTTAGGAAGTGTTTCCCCATAAGAAACAATGAGGCTGCGTTAGGAGCTGAATGCTGCTTTTTTGCAGGTGTTAGGTTTTTTTTCAGCTCAAACTTTCTCATTGTTTCCTATGGGGATATCGTACACAAGCACGTTTTTTTAAGCTGGCCGCGTCCGTAGGCAATGCTGGTATTTAGAGTTGAAGTGGCGGTAAATTATGCTCTAAGCTCCCTTTTTGGAGCCTAACGCAGCCCTTCAGAGAACTCTAAATACCAGCGTTGTTTAAAAGGTGCGGGGGGGGGGGAACACGCGTAGCTAACGCACCCCTTCTAACGCAAAACTCTAAATCTAGGTGTTTAACATTACAGAAACATTTTGGGGTTCATGCCCCTTTACATTTTGGTATATTAATTTGTATTGACAATCATTAAGTGAAATTACTTTTGTAATTTGTTAAAGGGACATTAAACCGCTGGGTACAATTACAGAAAAAGTACAAGGGTTACAACTCCTCATGCTATTGGTTTACCCCATGTACCTGCAGCTTTCTTAAAATCCATTCTCTTATTTTAACTCATTACAGAATCCAGCTGGTAATGCTCTGCTTTTTATACTGGGCGCCGCCATCTTGTAGCTCACATATTTTGCATCCAGTGATAGGAGCAGTGCACTCTCACAGATCTGCTTTTTGACAGCTGTACCTCTCAGTTCAGTTTAGCTCACATAGGGCCAGATTACAAGTGGAGTGATATATATCTCTTTCATGAAAGTTATATTAGTGCTCCACTGTGTAATACAAGTGCACACTGATGCTCACAGTAGCAATAACCAGCCATTTGTAATGGCTGGTTAATTATCTCGCAAAGGGGCAAATGTGCCTGTTTGCCGGCACGTGATAATTTAGCGCTCCACTTGTAATCTAGCCCATAAAAGTTAATAAGAGCAATAAAAACAGTAGTGTTACTTGTTTGCATAGTTAAATAACAAATATAACCTTGAAGATGGCGGCACCCACTGTGATGATGCAAAGCTTCACTAACTATTATTGTAAGAGGCTAAAATAGAGAAGGACTTTGAAGACAGTTGCAGGCAAAGGATGAAAAACAATAGCATGATAAATAGTAGTAATTTTATTGTAGTTGTACTCAGCAGTTTAATGTCCCTTTAAATATTTATCATAGTGTTTAGGATATTACTATAAGAGGGTTAAGTCTTTCCTACATCCTAAATTATAAATTAGATAAGATAAAGTTGAAACTAAGTTGCAGGACCACTTACACATGTCTTTGAGCATGGATTTGCCATCATAATTGTTTGCCATATATTGTGATGTCAATTAATTTTTCCGTTCATATTAAAAAAAAAAAAAAAGAAAGCGAAATTCCTGGTTTCGGCTCTCTTAAGAAACACCTGAAACAATTGAGAATAAGGAGCACTAAAAGTAAGCAATAGAGTACTGGATTATGGTCTAAATTAATGTATTAATACCCACAAAAATACCTTAAAATAATACCTTTAAAATACCCATAAATATCTTATCAACTAAGCATAAGTACAGTACTCAGTCTCAACAATGGCAAAGATTAAAACAATTGTTTACAGAGTCAAACAGATAGTGGAGAGACTATGGGAAGCATAATTGTGATATGGCTATAAAAAACATCAAGCAAAGTCAAACATATACTGTATATACAAAATGCATGAAGCAGTTAAAAAATATTCCGGTTTAAGCAAACAGCACAATGGATATCTAGTAGTTCTGATTTTCAGTATCAAGCTACCTAATATAGCACCTATTATGGCAAAAAATCCCTGTATGGGTAAAAGCAGTCACAGTTCTTGGGTAAATAGCAAACCAATGTCAGTGCCACAGACAGCATGTGATTGTGGAATTTAGCAGACAAATGTCCCACTCTAGAGTCTGAGGAAATTACCTGTCCGTAAGCTCTTCTGTAATTTAAGGTGCTTAGCCACACTCGCGGCTCACCTCGGCATCCAGCTCTGGTGGTTTAATTTTTTCTCTTGCTCAATCAAGCAGTCATGGGATGAGTGATGTCACTGCTTTTCAGGACAGCTAGGGTCGGTGATTCAATTGCACGCAAACAGCGTGAGTTAAGCACTGCAGCAAAAAGAACGGCCTTTCAATATACTCAGCCCCTCAAACCTCCATCTGTATTTCAGACTCCACAGGTTAGGGAAAGTGCTAGTAGGGATGTAGTGGGTCTGGTTGACGCATTTCACCTCCACACACAAAACATAGTGTGTATCTTTGATGTCTGCCTTTAAATATCCCTCCTATTTGTCCCATTTGTCCATTTTTCAACTTTCAATTTAAGCTGGAATTTCTTAAATCATTTATAAGGTGGAATGATGTGCATTCAATATTTTGCGTTATTTGTGCTGCAAAGTTTCTTTCTAGACACAGAATTTATGGATTTAAGTTTGTATTTATATATTTATTTACATGTTGGCATACATTCCAAGGAGATTGATGTGTCATACATTGACATAAGAAGCCAGTTAGTAACCTGGATTAAACTGTACTTGATACTGTTTGTATTAGAAAACACTGGGGGAATGTACCAACAAATACAGATGTGAGATGAATATAGAAATAATACTAAAAAAAAAAAAAGATTTCATACAGGAAATAAACTCAAATAAAATATAGACTATAGAACAGAGACCATAAACTAAACAGACTACTTGTTATGCCGCACAGATATGGAGGATGACATTTTTACATGGAGGGATAAAATACTACAGCATATGGTGGATGATGCACACTTGAAACTATTGCATTACCTATAGATCTCAACTCCATTATAAAAAAAAAGAGAAAAATATGACTAGTGAATTAAAACAAAAAACAGAACTAATATTTTTAAATAAATATATTAACAGCAACCTTGTACCAAGGGGCCTAAGAGTTAAAAAGAACTGTTCTTATGAATTAAAAAGTAATTTCCAAAAATAATGGGATGAAGATCTAGAAAAAAACCTTTTATGGATATACTCAATAGATCTAGGGAAGAATCACTAGAAGATGTAGGCAATAGCATTTCCCAAACTAAAGATGAAATAAGTAACCTAAAGAAGGATAAACATTTCAAGGAAAAACAGAAAGGTGCAATGCAGAGGCTGAGTGGTCTGAATAGTCAGACAAAATGAAGGAAATACAGGAGAGATGAGAGTGATTATTTAGATATGGGCTAAGAGATAGTAGGCTATGATTACGGCAATCTGCCGAAACGCGTAAGCCTGTGTGCTGCGCTCTCTCCTAACATTTGTGGCATGCTGTCATTTTTCTGTGTTACGTTAATTTTTAAACCTTTTTGAATAAAGTATCCAGTTTTTACAAGGAGTGTGGTATTGTATCTTCTTTTCTGCAAAGAGATAGTAACACATAAACCAATCATTACATTAAAGGAAACACAGGCGCATGACTCACAGAGAGATTTAGGAGATATCACAAGAAAACAAATAAGAGACAATACTTAAAGCCAAAGAACATATAGAAATACAGGTAGCCCTCAGTTTACGCCGGGGTTAGGTTCCAGGAGGAATTGTTGTAAATCGAAACCATTGTAAATTGAAACCCAGTTTATAATGTAAGTCAATGGGAAGTGAGGGAGTTAGGTTCCAGGCCCCTCTCAAAATTGTCATAAGTAACACCTAATACATTATTTTTAAAGCTTTGAAATTAAGACTGCTAAACAGCATTATAAACCCAATAATATAGATTGTATCATCATCAAACTAAGTTTAATGAGCAAAAACATTTGCTAAACATCACCTAATAAAATAAATACACAACAGACTGCATCATCATCAAACTAAGTTTAATGAACAAAAACGTTTTTTTACTTGCATTTTTCTGCAATCATTTATCTGCATTGTTAGCATGTTAGATAATATTGGGTCTGCACCTATTCTATGCATTTCAATTTGCAGTGATTAAGCAGTTAGGCACCCTCACCTGAAGCTACTGGACAGGAAGATAATAGGAAAGTGGCTGCTAAATTTTGCTCGATAGATCTGGTCTGATCTGTGTACACAGATCAATTTAAGGCTGTTAAGTTGCATAACTTTGCTGCAAAACAAGCAGACAGCTCCACCTACTGGCTATTTTAGTTAGTGCATTGCTTTCCAAATGACTGAAAAGGTTGTTATTCTGAAACGGCGCAAATTGAACCAGTGCAAACCGAGGGCTACCTGTAATTATAACTATAAATCAAAGAGAGATAGAGATAATTGGCATAGAGAGAATAGAACAGATAATTGGCATGGAGAGATATGATACACACCAAGGAGAACATATATATTCTGAATATAGAGGCAGGGAATCTGAAAGATAAGACCAAAGAAGGTGGTATAGACATTGAGATAATAGCCACTCTGGACATAACTCTTATTACACTAACAATCTCAGAAGAATAAATCACAGGTATCATGATACCTTTAGGGAAAGGGAGTTTATAAGAGGGAGACAATTCCATACAAATAGAAACCCTGATTGGAACTTAACGTATATAAATAGATTTGAGGGATTACCCGTGGAAACTCATACTCCAAGAAATGAAAGTCATTTTTTAGAGGAAAACCCAGCAGTGCAAGGGACATTCAGAAACCAGATAGTCACAAATGGCCCCCTTAAGAAAAAGAAAAATAGAGAAACAAGAGGAGGGAGAGAGGGAAAGAGAACCAAAGAGAGTAAAATAGAATGCACTTCTGGGATATTTAATTTAAATAGTAGAATAATAACAAAAGAGGAAGAAAAGGTACTAAATCTTGGCCTCAGTTTTGCACCAAACACAAGACTTAATAAATTCAATACCCATATAAATATGTCAATATATAAGGAAACTAACCCTTAAGAGATTCTTTGTGAAGAATCACATTGAAAGAAACACTTCACAGAATTTGACATATAGAACCGAGCAAAATACTGACCCTGAGATGAGACACACCGATTTAAAACCAAAGTCAAACTTTTTTCCTTCAAATGAAACTTTTCGAGAAACTAGTACAGAAAGATATAGTTTGTGGAAAATTGAATAAATACATTACAAATAATTTGGCCAGAAAAGAAGAAAATAATAGAAAATCTTCAAAAAGATAAAGGGTTAACAATTAAGTCAGCGGACAAGGGGGGAGGGGTATTAGTACTGGATACTGTAAAATATATAGATAAAGCTAACAGACTTCTAAATGATACAGATATATACAGATAATTAAAATTAGATCCAACAAATTTTTTTTTAATTAGATTAACTGGCATTCTGGATATTGCAAAAGAAAAAGGGATTATTCTAAATAGGGAATATAACTTCCTATATCCAAAGTATCCCAAAATTCCGGTATTTTACTACCTACTGAAGATCCATAAAGACTTGATAAATTCACTGGACAGACCGATTATATCTGGTATTGGTTCCATTACATCCAATCTCTCCCAATACATCAATACATTTTTACAAAATGATGTAAAGAACCTGCCCTCATATCTTAAAGATATTACACACATTTTGCAATGCATGAGTCAAATACAATGGGAAGAAAACTATATAATAGGGACTTGTGATGTATCCTCTGTGTACACAAGCATACAACATCAGTTAGGGATAGAGGCAGCAGATTTGTTTATGACCAGAGATCCCACTCTAAACAAAGAACAGAGAGAATTTATATTAAAAGGAATCAACTTTATACTTAATCAGAACTACTTTTCTTTCAAAAATAAGTTCTTCTTACAGATACGGGGGACAGCAATGGGTACAAGATTTTCACCCAGCTATGTGAACCTCTTCCTAAGCAAACGGGAGGAGGAGTTTGTCATTCCGCATAGACTGGGTGTGAATCTTGTACTCTATAAAAGGTATATTGACAACATCATTTTTATTTGAAAGGGGCCTTCTACAGACCTAGACACCTTTCTATCAGAGATGAATGTGAACAATTTAGGCATAAGCTTTTCTCACTCCTATAGCACAGACAAAATTACTTTCTTAGATCTGGATATTGAGATAGTGAATAACAGCTTGATTACTAAAACACATTTTAAAAAACTTGATGCCAACAAACTCATACATTTCAATAGTTGCCAACTTAGCCAATGGAACAGTGTCTAAGGATAAAACATAATTCTTCTAGACTTTCAGACTATGTAGAGCAAGTACAGATTTTAGAAAATAAATTCTTAGAAAGAGGCTATAACCCTGATGTAATTAAAAAAACAAGGGAACAGGTTGACACAACGGATAGAAAAATTATATTAACATATAAAAAAGTTAAAAATGAACCTCAAGAAAATCAAACAGATAAATGTATTGTTCTGTTGGTGACAGACTACAATTGTGACAATCGTATATTGAGAAAGAGTATGAAAAAGCACTGGCACCTAATCCAAACAGATCCAATCATAGGGGACAGAATGCCTGATTCTCCACAAATAGTATATAGGAAAGCCAGAAATGTAAAAAGCATACTTGCTCCGAATGAGTTCAAAAAAGGAGAAAATAAACTACTAAAAGAAGGTGACGTACAAGGGAATTTATGAATGTGTTTTTCCCCTTGTTTTGGATGTAGATCTTGCAGATATAGTAGCAAGTGTAAAGAAATAAATTCAAGACAGAATGACTATATACATCAAATCAAATGGATAGTAAGATGTCAGGATAAGGGTGTAGTCTACATTATTGAGTGCTCATGTCATAAACAGTACATTGGAGAGACCACTAGGACTTTGAGGGAACGCACACATAAACATCTGTGCTGTATCGAAAAGGGTAATTTGGATACACATTTATACAATCACTTTCGTTTAACAAACACTAATAACTTACAAGACTTTAAGTACTGCAGTATTCTGAAAGTCACTCTGGATTGAAGAGGTGATAACTTCAAACAAAACATCTTAAGAAAGGAAGCAGAGCTAATTTACAAAATGCAGACTCTGCATCCCCTAGGTTTAAATTCGGAACTAGATGTCTCCCCCTTTCTTGTAACATAGATAATGCATGAGATGTCAAATAGTCTGTTTAGTTTATAGTCTCTGTTCTATAGTCTATATTTTATTTGAGTTAATTTTCTGTATGATTTTTTTTTATTTTTAATTAGCATTATTTCTATATTCATCTGTATTTTTTGGTACATTCCCCCAGTATTTTCTAATACAAGCAGTATCAAGTACAGTTTAATCCCGGTTACTAACCGGCTCCTAATATCAATGTATGACACATCGATCTCCTTGTAATGTATGCCAATATGTAAATAAATATATAAATACAAGCATATATCCATAAATTCTGTGTCTAGAAAGAAACTTTTCAGCACAAATATTGCAAAATATCGAATGCATATCATTTCACCTTATAAATGACTTAAGAAATTCCACCTTAAATTGAAAGTTGAAAAATGAACCAATGGAACACATAGGAGGGATATTTAAGGGCAGACATCAAAGATACACACTATGTTTTGATAAAGCCCTGCAGTGGGGGCAAAACGCGTCAATCAGACCTACTACATAACTACTAGCACTTTCCCTGACCTGAGGATTCTGAAATACAGACAGGTTTGAGGGGCTGAGTATATTGAACAGCCATTCTTTTTGCTGCAGAGCTTAACTCACGCTGTTTGCGTGCAACTGAATCACCGACCCTAGCTGTCCTGAACAACAGTGACATAATTCGTCACATGACCGCTTGATCGAGCGAGAGTAAATAGGAAACCACCGGAGCAGGACGCAGAGGTGAGCCACGATTGTGGCTAGGCACCCTAAATTACAGAAGAGCTCACAGACAGGCAATGTCCTCATACTCTAGAGCGGGACTTTTGTCTGCTATATCCCACAATCACACCCCGTCTGCGGCACTGACATTGGTTTGCTATTTACCCAAGAGCTGTGACTGCTTTTACCCATACAGGAATTTTTTGCCATAATAGGTACTATATTAGGTGGCTTGATACTGCAATCAGAACTACTAGATATCCATCGTACTGTTTGGTTAAACCGGAATATGTTTTTAACTGCTTCAATGATTATATATATATATATATATATATATATATATATATATATATATATGTTTGACTGTGCTTGATGTTTTTTATAGCGATATCGCAATTATGCTTCCCATAGTCTCTCCACTATCTGTTTGACTCTGTATACAATTGTTTTAATATTAATATTTTGAGTACTGTACTTATGCTTAGTTGATAAGATATTTATGGGTATTTTAAAGGTATTATTTTAAGGTATTTTATTGGTATTAATACATTAATTTAGACCATACTCCAGTACTCTATTGCTTACTTTTAGCGTTCCTTATTCTCAATTGTTTCAGGTGTTTAGTGTGTTGACTATTCTCTGGGAGGGGTTAGTCTGAAGTTGGAGCTTTGAGAGTACTTTTCTGTGCGCCCTGTTTTTCTGATACCTTGCATTCACTTGCCAGAAACGATTGCCAGGAATAACATAATACGTACGTTGTGTACTCTTGCTGCACCTTTGAATATAAACAGACATGAACTTATCTTAAATCATTAAACAATAATCATTTATATTCAATAAATTCTTTTTATAAACACATTTTTTTTAAATTGATTTAAAAAAAAAATATATATATATATATATATATATGTTGGATTTCGATCTAGCTCTAAGCTATAGAGTATGTGCAATATAGAAGGTTTGCAATCAGTTTGCAATTAGTGGAATTCTTCATGTATTTCTGTGATGTACTATTAATAACTATTTACTTCAGGTATTAAAAAGTGCTAAACTGGGCAGCAGTATTTTGGTTTGAGCTCGAGGGCATGTAACCCATTTTTTTATTTCAGGATTCAGATAGAACACACTATTTGATACAACTTCTATTGTCAAATCTGCTTTGTTCCCTTGATATTCTTTGCCGAAGTTGCAGCAATGCACTACTGAGGGCTAAACACATCTGGGGCCAGATTACAAGTGGCTTGCTAACTGTTTCATGGGAGTGATATTGGGTTTATCGCAGCTGTTTGTGCACATCGGAACAAGTGAACGTTTCAGCAATGTTGTGATTTATGATAGAATTATTACCTTGTCCTCAGAGCTCTAGTTAATTGTTACACTTTACAAAAAAGTTGCACAAAACATACAGAAAATACCTTTAATACCTTTAAAAGCACAGTTATCACTATCTGATAAAAATTATTTAAAATGTATTGCGCTAAAAATGGCTCAAAGATATAAGGTCTTAGCTGTTAGAAAAAGAAGGCATGCAAATTGCTTTAACATAGAGAGACATACATATATGTGTCTAAAAATGTGTGTACATATGTATTTATATGTGTATATAATGTATGCATTTACCGACATATATGCACATATAAACACATAAATACACACACACATATATATATATATATATATATATATATATATATATATATATATATTCCATGTTTTGTATTTTCTATGGGTGATAACATCCACCTGTGCACCCCTTCTTTGTTCTCAGTTTGTTTGGCTTTGTGAGCTCGCATGATGGTGTGGCTGTGTTAGGAACTCAGGCAATGGAAAGGACCTTGATGTGGTGCCTGAGCTTTCCCATTTGGCCAGATGCGGTAACTAACCTTTCCAGTTGTGATTTTATCTTAGCTGTGAGCTAGCTGGTGAGTGCTGGGTGTTTCTATGTGTTGTATTACTTTTTATTTGTAATCCCTCTTGTTTCTTGCACCCATTCCGGACTGGGGTTAACTGCCTGTGGCTCTGGTGACATCACAGCTTTTTTGGAGTGCTATTTAGTACCCAGGGCTGGATGTTGCTGAGTCACAGGAAGTGTACCTGATCCGGTCTTGGAGTGCAGTTCCCTTCCATGTTTTGTATTTTCTATGGGTGATTATATCCACCTGTGCACCCCTTCTTTGTTCTCAGTTTGTTTGGCTTTGTGAACTTGCATGATGGTGTGGCTGTGTTAGGGACTCAGGCAATGGAAAGGACCTTGACGTGGTGTCTGAGCTTTCCCATTTGGCCAGATGCTGTAACTAACCTTTCCAGTTGTGATTTTATCTTAGCTGTGAGCTAGCTGGTGAGTGCTGGGTGTTTCTATGTGTTGTATTACTTTTTATTTGTAATCCACCTTGTTTCTTGCCCCCATTCCGGACTGGGGTTAACTGCCTGTGGCTCTGGTGACATCACAGCTTTTTTGGAGTTCTATTTAGCACCCAGGGCTGGATGTTGCTGAGTCACAGGATGTGTACCTGATCCGGTCTTGGAGTGCAGTTCCCTTCCATGTTTTGTATTTTCTATGGGTGATTACATCCACCTGTGCACCCCTTCTTTGTTCTCAGTTTGTTTGGCTTTGTGAGCTCGCATGATGGCGTGGCTGTGTTAGGGACTCAGGCAATGGAAAGGACCTTGACGTGGTGCCTGAGCTTTCCCATTTGGCCAGATGCGTTAACTAACCTTTCCAGTTGTGATTTTATCTTAGCTGTGAGCTAGCTGGTGAGTGCTGGGTGTTTCTATGTATTGTATTACTTTTTATTTGTAATCCCCCTTGTTTCTTGCCCCCATTCCGGACTGGGGTTAACTGCCTGTGGCTCTGGTGACATCACAGCTTTTTTGGAGTGCTATTTAGCACCCAGGGCTGGATGTTGCTGAGTCACAGGATGTGTACCTGATCCGGTCTTGGAGTGCAGTTCCCTTCCATGTTTTATATATATATATATATATATATATATATATATATATATATATATATATATATATATATAGGCATATATGTAAGTACATTGGAGCCCTTTGCAGTCAAGTAGCTAAAAACAAGGAAAAACATATTTTTGCAATATTAATAACATTAATTAACATTCAAATGTTTTTCACACAGGGAAATATGATCTAGGTATTTTTAAATAGATATTAATATATATATATATATATATATATATATATATATATATATATATATATATATATATATATATATTATATATGTATACTTATATATAATGATCTATATATACAGGTATACATTTTACAAGAAAACATTATATATATATATATATATATATATATATATATATATATATATATAATTTGTATTTATGAATAAATAAACCATATTCTGCTATGTGAAGAACATTGGAATGTGATAGATAATAATTATATTTCCATGTCGGGTTAGAGCATTTGAGAAAATGCAATCAGGTTTGCATGAGAGTTGGTTGTTATTTTTTTTTTTTTCCACTTTTCTTTCTCTATTGACTTCTATAGAGGAATGTGCTAATGTGGTTGCTTTTTGCACAGATAGGGGTTAGCGCTTGTGTGAAAAAAATGTACTTTCAAATTGTAATATGCGTGCTCCAGAACAAATTAAATGGGGGGGCATTTTTTTTTCACGAGGGGGCACGAATTTACAAAGCATGTGTGAGAGTCAAAATAAGAGCAGACCTACATATTCTGCAGGAAAGTTGGTCATCTTGATATTTAAAGGGCCATTATACACTAATTTTTTCTTTGCATAAATGTTTTGTAGATGATCTATTTATAAAGCCCATAAAGTTTTTTTTTTTTTAAAAAATTATAATTTTGCTTATTTTTAAAGAACATTGCTCTGAATTTCAGACTCCTAACCAAGCCCCAAAGTTTTATTTGAATACCGTCAGCTACCTTCTCCAGCTTGCTCCTGTTTGTGTAAAGGGTCTTTTCATATGAAAAAGAAGGGGGAGGGGGGAGTGTCTTATTTACCACTTGCAGTGGGCTTTCCAACTGCCTTTTCAACAGAGCTAAACCATTTTATATCAGTATCTGTGCATCTTATTCTTTATAGTAGTGTCTATTACATGCAGTTATATGGAGTTATAGAGGGTCAGTCAACTTAGAAAAATAAAGTGGTAAGTCTGCTATTACCCAATAACTAAATGTCTATGGATAATTAAATAAGTTCTAAAATGTATATGTATAACAATCCCTATGTTACCATACCACCAGTGTGACCCCAGGTCCTTGAAATCCAGTTTTATTGGAAAATAGCTGAAAAAAAGTAAGCAAGCAGCACAAAGTACTTCTAAGGTACAATGGCATTGATCAAAAAGGTACTAAGATGTGGTTCTAATTATTAGGGATCTGGTTAAGATAACAATGTATCGGTCTGTAGTAAGCCATTGTGTATATGGGAACCTAAATGAACATATTATACTTAATATTTAATCATCTATGCACAATAGAACAACAGCGAGAGTCCTTATAGATAAGGTAATTATCTGACTGAATCCGTGATTCCCCCACAAAGTTGCAGGTCAATAAACAGTATAATAATTACAACATTAACATAAGATTAACATTGAACAAAACTTCTTGTAAAAAACAGAAAAGCTGCAAAGGAGAGCCATAGCATGATTGGAACCCATGTTACTTATTTTTCAAGCCGGTAGACCGTCATTAAGATCCAATATTTCAGCTATGATAAGCACAATTGCAGTAATTGCATGACTGAGAACAAAAAAGTCAGTGCGTGGGATCAAAGTAAGTGATCAAGTACGTGTGGGGAAGATGACTTACGGAATGTTCCTGGCTGATTCAGCCAACTCCAGCCTTATTTTTCCTGCTAGCACTGTGTATTGTGATGCATTTACATTCAAACATGGCATCAATGCAAAATCAAATAAAGCTCGACTCACTATTAGTATAGTGGAAGGCCACGAGTGTCCGAATGGAACCTCTTCAAAATTATGTCTTTCCACTCATTTGTGCACTTGTGAGTGAGATCCCTTTCAAATGCCAGCTGTACCAAGTGGGCTTTGCGTACATGAAGCATAGCACGTCTATGATCTGTGAAAACGTTTTTAACAGTCGAGAATGAGTTCTCGCACATGGCAGTGGAGGCACTAAAAGTTAACACGAGTTTAAAAGCAGTCAGTACGCTTGGCATGGCCTTCAATGTTTTTTGTTGTGTTTTGAGGATACGTGTAATTGTCCACTTCTCTCCTTGTGTGTCCTTATTCATTTGTGTGAACAAGAACTGTTTTGCGACTGCGTATTCAGCTTCAACCATATTTGAATGTGTCAACTCCATGATGTGCTTGATAGCATCCGTATCAAGAAAGGTATCTCTCTCTGGATCCAGTGCTGCAAGCGCTGTAGCCAACTGCGTGTTATGCTCACTGAAGCGTTCTTCCATTTCGCATAACATTACATTGAGTGTATTAAAGAACAGCCTCTTTAGTTCAAATTTGTCATCTTTGTCCCCATGTCCGACAGTCTCTTCAACCACATATTGATCCATCTTCTTATTTAATGTGCATCTTTGTTTAGGTGGTACGGATGGCAATGTTGTGTTGGCAGCTGTGGTAGTGTTCCACAAGTCGGTGAACATCTCCTCACATCGTAGTTTGCGAATGCACTCTATTGCACTAGCCACAAGGCCCATTCCTGTAAGCAGGTCCATGTCTTCTCCCTGTAGAAGCTTATTTGGTGGGTCCAGTAATAAAAGCACTTTGCGCATAAGGTGTGCAATAAATACAAAGCTTGGCTTGGTCACCTCCCTCAAAAGCCCAACTGCCTCCATCCTAACCTCTGCTCCATGGGCCCGTACAGTTTCTAACTTTGTCAGTAGTGAAATAATGTCTTGTAATGAGGAAAGAATTACTGAAATGGTGGCAAGATGGCCTGTCCAGCGCTGATCAAGTAAGCGCTTGAGTCACACACCCTGGTATTGAACAGCGATTGTGGGTTTTTTAAAGAATTTATAGAGAGCATTACACACGGAAAAAAAATCCATGATTGATTCTTCTGATGACATTGGGGCATATTTATCAAGCTCCGAATGGAGCTTGATGCCCCGTGTTTCTGGCGAGCCTGCAGGCTCGCCAGAAACAGCAGTTATGAAGCAGTGGTCACAAAGACCGCTGCTCCATAACCTGTCTGCCTGCTCTGAGCAGGCGGACAGACATTGACGGAAATCAACCCGATCGAGTACGATCGGGTTGATTGACACCCCCCCTGCTGGCGGCCGCGAGTCTGCAGGGGGAGGCATTGCATCAGCAGCTCTTATCAAGGCCGACAGACCTTGATACATTGGGGCCATTGCATGTACTACAACTAAATGTAGCTGGTGGTTAAAACAGTGCACATATGTTATTTCTCGCTCTAGTTTTTCTTGTAAGATTTTTTGCACTCCACCATGACTTCCAGACATGAGTGAGGCTCCGTCATACACTTAGCTTAAGATATTGGAGGTTTTTAGGCCATTTTTTGTTAGCTCTGCTATTATAGTGTCTGCCAGTGCTTTAGCATCTCCTGCACTGGCTGTTGCTATAGTAAGAAGGCGCTCTGTAGCTTGGTTTTCTTCAGAGACGTATTAAATTACAATTGAAATGTTTTCGCAGCCACTCGGGTCCCGGTTGCCATCAACCTTTATGGTATACCATGAATTGCCTACTTCACCCACTATAGCTTCCGTCACCACACTGCTGAATATACCAATGAGTTTGTTCTGTATGCTGTGACATGTATATGTAGCATTTCGCGGGATAGACTTCAATATTTCAGCCAATTGTGGGTCCTTCTTAATTGTGTAGTCTAGTAGTGAGAGGAAAAGGCCACTGCCTCCCTCTGACATGTCATCAAAAGCATCCAGTTTACCTCTTAAAGGCAATTGGTTCTCAGACAGAAATACTATTACATCAATCAGGGAGTAAACATAAAACCTGTTTTTCCCAGTTGGTCTGCGTTAACAAGTATTGAGATTTCTTTGCCTTGCATCTCATGCTTCTCTCGCTCATACCAAAATGCCTGGCAGGTGATATGCTCTTTGGAGTTTTCATGTCTATGAAAACCCTTATCTTTTTCAACTGCATGTTTCCAATCATTGTAGCCCTGGCCCAGGAAAGCCAGGTCTACTGTTCCCCATGCAGTTTTACCGAAATGGCGGCAAGGAAAGCAGTAAGCTGCGTCTGCCTTGACACTGTATTCCAACCAATCTTGGTTTTGATACCATCCACTTACAAATGACCGCTTTTTGCCCTGGTAAAAAAGGTTTGGGTATTGCTGAAACAAAACTTGGTTTGGATGGTTTATCCCAAGATCATCTGGGGCCCGGGGTATCTGTTCAAGGACAAGATCAACCGTAGCGCTAGCTGTCGCTAGGCTAGCTACAGCTTCACGGTTAGCAGGTGCCCCTCCGCTTTCGTCGTTCAGGCTCAGCGATGTAAATGCTCTTGAAAAATGTCCAACCTCACCTTCTCCCTCTTTCAATAGGAGACTTTCGGTTGGCTTTTTGGCAGAAAGCAATTTTCGGATGTCCATTTTTATTGTCTATCAATTCACTCATATAACAAGTGTATTATAGCTAGTTGGTGTCAGTTAACTATCAGATCACACATCACACCATAGTGCATGATCGCATACTTCACTTAAGTTTTAAACCAAGCAGGCTAATAAAAAAAGGTATTGTAATAAAGCATTATATAACAAGACAGTTAGTTATTAGACATAAATAATGCATATACATCCACATAGATTTCCTAGGACCTGTACCCTACCTCATGGAAAGAAAGGATATGACCTGAAGGAAGGGGAAAATTAGATGGGAAGTGACCTACCCAGACAAGCTGGGCAGGAGTGGGAGGTGAGGGGTAGGTTTTACAAACAGTCTACATAATCAAAAGTTTTTAAAAATAACACTACAAAAGTCCCATTACAATATGTTCCTGTACAGGGAGTGCAGAATTATTAGGCAAATGAGTATTTTGACCACATCATTCTCTTTATGCATGTTGTCTTACTTCAAGCTGTATAGGCTCGAAAGCCTACTACCAATTAAGCATATTAGGTGATGTGCATCTCTGTAATGAGAAGGGGTGTGGTCTAATGACATCAACACCCTATATCAGGTGTGCATAATTATTAGGCAACTTCCTTTCCTTTGGCAAAATGTTTCAAAAGAAGAACTTGACAGGCTATCTTGCAGAGATATCTTGCAGAGGGATGCAGCACTCTTAAAATTGCAAAGCTTCTGAAGCGTGATCATCGAACAATCAAGCGTTTCATTCAAAATAGTCAACAGGGTCGCAAGAAGCGTGTGGAAAAACCAAGGCGCAAAATAACTGCCCATAAACTGAGAAAAGTCAAGCGTGCAGCTGCCAAGATGCAACTTGCCACCAGTTTGGCCATATTTCAGAGCTGCAACATCACTGGAGTGCCCAAAAGCACAAGGTGTGCAATACTCAGAGACATGGCCAAGGTAAGAAAGGCTGAAAGACGACTACCACTGAACAAGACACACAAGCTGAAACGTCAAGACTGGGCCAAGAAATATCTCAAGATTTTTCTAAGGTTTTATGGACTGATGAAATGAGAGTGAGTCTTGATGGGCCAGATGGATGGGCCCGTGGCTGGATTGGTAAAGGACAGAGAGCTCCAGTCTGACTCAGACGCCAGCAAGGTGGAGGTGGAGTACTGGTTTGGGCTGGTATCATCAAAGATGAGCTTGTGGGGCCTTTTCGGGTTGAGGAGGAAGTCAAGCTCAACTCCCAGTCCTACTGCCAGTTTCTGGAAGACACCTTCTTCAAGCAGTGGTACAGGAAGAAGTCTGCATCCTTCAAGAAAAACATGATTTTCATGCAGGACAATGCTCCATCACACGCGTCCAAGTACTCCACAGCGTGGCTGACAAGAAAGGGTATAAAAGAAGAAAATCTAATGACATGGCCTCCTTGTTCACCAGATCTGAACCCCATTGAGAACCTGTGGTCCATCATCAAATGTGAGATTTACAAGGAGGGAAAACAGTACACCTCTCTGAACAGTGTCTGGGAGGCTGCGGTTGCTGCTGCACGCAATGTTGATGGTGAACAGATCAAAACACTGACAGAATCCATGGATGGCAGGCTTTTGAGTGTCCTTGCAAAGAAAGGTGGCTATATTGGTCACTGATTTGTTGTGAATATTGAGATGTTATATTGGTTTCACTGGTAAAAATAAATAATTGAAATGGGTATATATTTGTTTTTTGTTAAGTTGCCTAATAATTATGCACAGTAATAGTCACCTGCACACACATATATCCCCCTAAAATAGCTATAACTAAAAAAAAACTAAAAACTACTTCCAAAACTATTCAGCTTTGATATTAATGAGAATTTTGGGTTCATTGAGAACATGGTTGTTGTTCAATAATAAAATTAATCCTCAAAAATACAACTTGCCTAATAATTCTGCACTCCCTGTATATGGATCAGATGGACTATGAATGTACACAAGATACAGGTTGTGCAGTATTCATTAGGTCTGTGTAATGGGAAGATCCACTTAAACAGTCAGTAAGGTTTGTACAGATAATGGGAGCAATATGTTAAACAATGTGTAGTAGTTCAGTGTAAGTAAAAGATCCACTTAGTAGGGCAGTAAGAGGTGCACAAGTGAAGTGCGCAATATTAGGGTCTGCCAGCTCAGGTCCGTAATAACCTTAGTGTTGAATACCCTTAAGGGATACAAATATGAGAGTTACATAGGCAGTAAGGATGGTGTAAACAGGATTTTGGGCCACTTTAAATGTTAGAGCTTGACAATCAGGCAGAGGTGTAAATCTGTTTGAGAGATAGACCAGGTGGTCAAAGGACATATGATGTGAAAGGTCTCATCCAAATTATAACAGTTGTCAACTTGTCCTCCTTAATATACTGGCAAAATATGCTTGCTTAATGTGCCCCACCAACAGTGAAGCAGGGCTTTGAACTCCAGGCAGATAAGGCTAGGCAGAGGGTTCTTAAAAAATATGGCGTACTCCGTATGCGAGCCGCAGTGGTTATAGAGACCTCCACAATCACAGGTAAGATGGCGGCCGTTCCCGCCACTCCGGATCCCCTCTCTTCTGATCCTCAAAACAACACTCAGTCTGATCTTCGTTAGGCCAGACGGATCTCCTGATCGGCTGGAGATAGATTCAATACCTGATAAAGCAAACAAGATAAATTAAAATCATTTTCATTATCTGCTATGTGTCATATCTGTGGTGTGGTCTATTCAGTTTTATGGTCAGGTAATTTCTCTCAATTAATTACTCTGGAACATTCTGGTACCTACTTTGTTTTTAGACAAGAGTTCTCATTATTATTTTACTTTGGAAATACTTTTGATACACACATATACACTATAGCATACTGGCATATGCATCTGTTTATTGTCTTACATATGCACATACAGTACATACACTATAGCATACTGGCACATGCGACTGTGTGTTGTCGTATAGATGCACACACATATGCCATAACATACTGGCACATGATGCACCTGTGTATTGTCTTACAGATGCACATACATATACACCATAATATACTGGCACATGCACCTGTATATTTTCTTAAAGATGCACATACATACACCATAATATACTGGCACATGCACCTGCATATTTATTTCTTAAAGATGCACATACATACACCATAATATACTGGCACATGCACCTGCATATTTATTTCTTAAAGATGCACATACATACACCATAATATACTGGCACATGCACCTGCATATTTATTTCTTAAAGATGCACATACATACACACCAAGACATACTGGCACATGCACCTGTGAGTTTGTATGTATTGTCTTACAGATCTGAGATGCGTCTTACAAATACGTCATAACATACTGACAGATGCATTTAGTGCTTGAAGTTATTTTTATATAACTGTTGGAGAGCTATGGACATTACTCAATAATCTTTCATTCACTTACTCAATAATCTAAATAAATGTTATATTTTAAAGTAAGAGTAGCCCTTGGTGTAAATAATGTACCCTTTCTATTCAGTGTCTAATAAACACTGTCTATGCTTAATCAACTCTCATACTGGCTACTGGCAAATGCACCCTAAAGAGAATTTAGGTTTTGAACATAACTATATTATGTTAATGGATAGAAAGCCCACCAATGAAAAGCTAAAAAAGATAAGTAAACTTCTTAAAGTTTGAACATGATTTCAGCTTAAAGGGACATTATACACTCATTTTTTCTTTGCATAAATGTTTTGTAGATAATCTATTTATATAGCCCATAAAGTTTTTTTTTTAATTAATGTATAGTTTTGCTTATTTTTAAATAACATTGCTCTGATTTTCAGACTCCTAACCAAGCCCCAAAGTTTTATGTGAATACGCTCGACTACCTACTCCAGCTTGCTCCTGTTTGTATAAAGGGTCTTTTCATATGCAAAAGAAGGGGGAGGGGGGAGGGTCTTATTTGCCACTTGCAGTGGGCTTTCCAGCTACCTTTTCAACAGAGCTAAACTGAAAGCTTCTAAGTAAGTTTTTAAACAGTTTTATACTGGATTTTTATATCAGTATCTGTGCATCTTATTCTTTATAGTAGTGTCTATTACATGCAGTTATATGAAAATGAGTGTATACTGTCCCTTTAAAGGAACATTAAAGTGCAAAAACAAAATGCTCTGTCTATTACGTTAGAGCATTCTATTATTGCACTGTTACTTGCATATAACTATGTATTCAATCCCTGCAAAGAGATTAAACACAGAGAGTTAGTCAACTCTTGATCAGCAATTCACTACTGGGAATTGGCTGTAAACATCTGGTGAGCCAATTACAAGAAGCATATGTGTGTAGCCACCAATCATCAGCTAGCCACCATTAGTGCTTTGCTGCTGCTGAAAATATGTACCAATGTTTTTAAACAAAGCATCCCAAGAAAACAAAGTCGATTTGACTAAATAAGTGCATTTAAAATTGTCTTAAAATGACCTACTCTATCTGAATCAAGAAAGTTTAATTCATGTCCTTTTAACATAGAAGTATTTCAGCTGCCTTTGAATCCAGCCCAATGACTTGACCTATTGTCCTAAAGCCCTCTTACTGGGCAAATATTTATTAAACGCCTCTCCAGCTTCAACAGTGTTATTCTAAGCAGCTGATTCAATACAGCTCACTTATCTCCCCATTGATAAGTGAATCAGCTTCCTAGAATAACATAGGAGCTGATAAAGCTTTTACTAAATTGTGCTCACTCAGATGACAACATATCTAACAACATTTCCCTCCTCTAACTCTGCATTAACATCTTTGTCAATCTTGCAGTCCTCACCTCCTGTTTCTCAACCTCCTACCCTTCTAGATTGTAAATTCCCACGGGAATAGGGCCCTCGATTCCTCCTGTATGTTTTTGTACACTTTGTCCTGTCTCTTAGTCTTAGAAGTTTTATACTATTGTTTTATTTAAATGATCTGTATCCATGGACAGTGCTGTGGAATATGATGGCGCTTCATAAATAAAGTATAATAATAATAATAAAATAATAATAACTTCCTTGTTCAGCCCTTTACCCTGCTCTCAGGCTTGTCAATCAGTCCACGCTTTCTAACTGAACACATGGGTGAGACAATCACAATCAATATATATTATGCAGTCACCAATCAACAGCTAGAACCTAGGGTCTCTGCTGCTCCTGAGCTAGCCTAGATAAACATTTCAACAAAGCATAACAAGAGAAGGAAGTACATTAATAATAGAAGTAATTTGGAAAGTTATTTTTTAAAATTGTATTCTCTATCTGAACCATGAAAGAAAATGTTTGGGTTGCATGTCCCTTTAAGTCTTCCACCTCTGAGGTGGTGGTGAGATTAGGGGGAGCAAATCTGCTCCTCAACGCTCTAAAGCTGGCAACGCATCTTAAAGAGAATGTAAAGTTTGAGGAATGAGTGTCCGGTTTTTAATAATCCTATTAAAAACAGGGGCACTTTCATTCATCAAACTTTAAATTACACTGCTTTTGTTAAAATACTTACCTTTTCTTTCTGCAAGCTTCTCCAGCCCGTCGCAAGCCTCTTCTTAAGTTAGTAATGACGATTTCAGCATCCTCTAATCACTGCTTTCCTCCCAGGGGAATCATTGCCTAAAGCAATGCCGTGATTGGTGGAAGGCCGGAATCATCATTTCTGACGTCGGCAGAGGCTTGCAATGGGTGGAGGAAGCGCTGGAGCGGCTTGCAGAAAGAAAAGGTAAGTATTTTAACAAAAGCAGTGTAATTTAAATTTTGATGAATGAAAATGCCCATGTTTTTAATAGGATTATTAAAAACCGGGCACTCATTCCTCCAAATTTACATTCACTTTAAGCCCAGAACTGTGTCAAGACCGGCTATATGTAGCACAACACAAGAAAATGCACCATAATTATACAAACAGGAATATAGACTTCCTAGAGAGATGCAAGGTAGACCCAATGCTCAATAAGATATAATTTTATAAAACATGTGAAGAAAAAATATAATGGTGAACTTGGTGAAGTTACAACATATGGTACAGTATGAGGCAGATATCTGCTGTTAGACATTAAACTAATGTTATTTATAGATTATATCAGCATTTAATCATTGTAAAGGATCTGCTGAATTGAAAATAAATATTTTTAGCACATAAATAAAACTGTAAATTTTTAGCTACATTTTCATTGCCTTGCAGTCTAAATGTACCCCTTTAAAAGCTAATTGGGAATAGGTAAAAGAATGTTTTTTCTAGAGGAGGGCAAAACAAAAAAATTAAACCTACTTAACAAAAGATTATCAACGGCAATATGTGATACAAATAGTTGCTAGATGCACTTTTTAAAAATGGTGGCTCAGGGTTGGCATTTAATAATAATCTACTAATCTACTCAGTGGAAGCTTACTTTATCTTGACATCTTCTTCTTGGATTTCAGGGAAGGGGGTCTGGGTGTCAGGACAGCTTTGCTTCACATTAAATAAAGATAAATGGATCCAGTACAAAAATACAGCAACATCACCTCTTGAATTTTTGCCAATGTTAGCAGCCGCTCATGGCTATCATGGACTCTAACACATAACCTCCAGTCAGAAGCTGCTACTCCTCCCTTATGCATACCCACTTCTTCCAACTCTGGCCTCCCCCACAAACAAATGGCATTTTGACTGGAACCAAGATTGCACTCTTCAAATTGATGTTTTAATCCTCCCCTTCATCTATGTGAGTCATATTGGACACAGTTCTATCTTATGTCATCATCAAAGCATTTGTAATTGTCACACTAGAAACTTAAATTTTATGGTGAAAAATATTTGATGTTGTGGTGACCCATGCACCTTTTCTTCAACTCCAGATTTATAATCTAAATTAAAATTATAATTCACTCCAACACTTCAGATCTACAGGAATCCAGATTGAAGATCATTCAGCAGAGATTCCAAATCCAATGTTGTAATATTAAACACCATCTTGAATATTACAGGGTCAACATTATGTAATACAGAGCCAGATATCTTAGTACATACTACAGAGCAGACTTTATATTTATCACATGTATGGTAGGTATATATTAATCAGTCTGTGAAAAAAATGTGCAGCAAACACCACATGGGGATCTACTTTCATATATAGAGAAATTTCATCTTCCCACAGTTGCCCAGGCCCAGCCCAGCATTAGTAATGTATATGCCTACAGGGTCAACATGATCTAATACAGAGAGAGCCAGATATCATAGTACAGAGCAGAGTGCAGACTTTATATTTATCACAAGGTAGGTATATTTTAATCACAACTGTGGGAAGATGACTTTGCTCTATATATGAAAGTAGATCCCCATGTGGTGTTTGCTGCACATTTCTTTCACAGACTGATTCAAGATGGTGTTTAATATTACAACATTGGGTCAGTCTGTGAAAAAAAAATGTGCAGCAAACACCACATGGGGATCTACTTTCATTATAGAGCAAAGTCATCTTCCCATAGTTGCCCAGCCCACTAGCCCAAGCCCAGCATAATGTATATGTCAAATTAATACCTGATGGCTGGTATGAACACAGTATGTTTGATGGAGGAATGGAGGATCAGGATGTAGTACAAGAACAAGTACATACACTTGTCAAGTGCATCGTGCGGACCAGTGCCACTGCGTCCCCTGCATCATCACAAGTCATCATGATAACATCATGGATTGTGACAGTCAGTGTGCTGCTGTGCCTGCCTGGCCAGACTGCCAGTAGTCCCAACTTCCCGTGCAGCGACGCACGCTATGGTAGGCGGAGCTTGGAGAAAATGGTGTGATGTCATCGTGATCGGGCACAAAAATAAATAAAACATAACATTAATTAATTGTTTGTTGCAGCAGTGCCAGTGGGGTGGGGTGAAGGGGCACAGCATTCCATTTGGGCAGGCATTGCCCCCCAATGCCCCCCCCCCTTGGAGCCGACCCTGGCGTGCTACCCAACACGCACAAAATGCTTACTTCTAGAACAGTTAACGCACAAGTGGGAGTGCAAAATACCGCTTCACTCATAATCTAGAGCCATGTCAGCTAATCATAAGAGTACAAACAAAAGATGCAGCAGCATAAGTATTTTACCAATTTATTCTGGCACAAACAAAGTCCACAACGTTTCGGGTGTTACCCCTTAATCATGTGAATCATAATCTAGAGCCATGTCAGCTAATCATAAGAGGCAAATGTGTGCAGGCAACAATCACCAACTAGATCCCACTAGTGTAGGATATGTAGATACCAAGAGAGTACAAAGTACATTTTAAAAAACAGAAGTCAATTTTAGTGTCTTAAATTAACATGTTCTATAAGTATCATGCAAGTTTAATTTTGATTTTCTTTTCCCTCCATTAAGGGAAGATATACATTTGTCAGCAGAGGGAAGTAACAAATTGTATCAGAGGGCATAAGGTGGCTTGTGCTGTGAGGTAACCTGGTCTCATAATTTGCCACCCTTTAATAGTCTGCTGAATTAGGCAAAGGTCTTTTGTACCTAACTGTACTGCACACTTGATCTGTACTATTCCATTTGCTGCTGTAATTTTCAAGATATTCTACCAACTGAACTATATATATATATATATATATATATATATATATATATATATATATATATATATATATAAAATAGATTGACAATATTTATGAAGGCCACATAGCCCTGACCTTTGACCTTATTGTGATTTTAATGTAAAAAATATCTAGGATGATATATTAAAGTAACATGTGGTACCTTGGTTTAAATCTATTTTTTAAATGCTTCATATGCAACATATGGCAAATAAACCAAATTGATATGTCATCAAATTATATCAATATGAAATATATGTACGTTGGTACTTCATGCTGTGTTTTTTTGCATTGAATGGATTATTGAATATATGGTGATTGAGGCAACAGAGATAGTTTTCATCTGAAGAATCTCACTTTTTTTTAACTCTACTGGAAATCAGAACAAATGGCTGATATTATAACAAAGACATTATGTATACTATTCTAATTTCCACTGGAACTCTATATATGTAACTGTAATAACCTTTCCACTCTCCTGTATAAGAATATTGATTTGGTCATTTTAATAACATGAATAGTATCATTTAAGATAATCAAGACAACATTTTCTCTGGCAGGAAAGGGTGAACTTTAATCATTTATAAGATATCCTTGGCAATAAATGGGTGGCCAAACCTTTGTATAGCTGTATACTTATTGCCTAGGACAGGGTATCCTCTAACTAAATAATTTTGCCGTCTGATTGTTAGTAGAATACCCTGCTAGAGTTACACAAAAATTCAAGTGCATCAAAACAAATGCAAACATGTTTAAAAATAACATTGTGACTAATATAAATAAAACTACTTTTATATCTAAAGAATACAGTGCAGTATAGGAATGTGTATGTTACAATTTAAGTAGATGTCATTTAACTGCAAAAATTGCACATTAAATATTCTTAATTCTTCAATATTAAGCCCATTATTTTATTTAAGTGAATAGAAGATTAATATTACAGGCAAAGTCTGCAGTTATAAAACGCATAACATAAAATCTTCAGGAGAAAATATTTATATTTAGTAAACTTCCAATCTACAGCATGCACTTCATGCATTCTCACTTCATTCATTCACAGATGTTCTTCCAGATGTTCTTTTGAAAAAGTCTTCCAAAAATTGAGTATTCTGCATTAAAGGTGTTACATTACAATAGTTTGGTAAGTTAAAGAGCTATATACTGGTACATGATACATGACAATATTTGTGGCACTTGTTAAACTTGTTATCACAGTTGCACTGCTTGATCTGTAATTCTTAAACTATTTTTATAGTCAGCTTATTGGTGATGTGAAAATCCAAAGTTTTTCTAAAATGTGCTAGGTTGATTATGTTTTAATCATGGATGGAGCAATACATTGATATTTCACTGCCATGATGTTGTAACTTGAGCACGCCACTTGTAATATAGCCCTAAATCATGTGCCACTACTAAACAAATATGTTTAGTTTTACCTCAGAATGGTTTTACTTAGGGTTTGATTGTAATACTGCACGTTTTTAGTCAAATAATGATTTCTGAACATCGGTCAGTATTGCAAGTGTTTTTTCCAGTGACCACTATCACAAATGTGCTATCAATACCCCGTAAGGAATAAATCATTACCTCCTTATAAAAAAAACAAAAAATTGTTTTTTGCCTTGTTAACCTCCCAATTTCAAAATCCAAAAACTAAATGGGCAGTATTAAAGACAAACGAAATTTGAAGTTTCATATACTGGGGTCCATTTATCAAAGTCTCTAAAAGTAGAAATTGTAAGTCAGAATGTCCATGTCACTTTGAGTCCTCCAAATTACAGTCCGCCACCAAAATGTTTCAAAATTAGAGACAGATGCATGTATTTTCGTTAGTTTGGTCAAGATAAGAAGTGAAGATTGATAAATTAGAAGCAAGACTTGACATGTATAAATTGTTTTATTAAACTGTTTTAAATCGTGTTATCAAAGGTGTTATTTTTTGCCCACATAACAGTGAACAAGACAACATTTTATAGCACTATACAAATAAATGATAATAATAATTATGGAGGTAAAGTTGCACCAGCATGCAGTGCAACATATAAAAAAGTGGGCACAGGGGGCGTGTCCAACTACCGACTGAGATGGCTGCTTTTAATTAGGGCTCTACAGAGGAGATGTTAAATCTGCTGTTTATCACTCCTAAATTTCTCCCACTAAGTTAAATTTCAGTTAGGTGAGGATATCTAATCCTCGTGGAAAAGACTTAAGTACTATTTATTGTTTACTTCAGCCTAGCAGCCCAGAATTGGTGAGGTACGCAGCAGAGGCCTAGAGACGGCTTGGAACCTCACTCACCCCTCCATTGATCTGATAATACCAGATATATGCCAGCCGGTTGTGCTGGAGCACGATCTAACTTCTTGTTCTGCTAAAAGAGCAACACTTTGAGAAGAGACCATTCATTACAACTAATGCTCATCATGGATACACAATCCCGAATAATTAAGGAACTTATATGTGCAGCTTTGTCCCGACTAGAGGAGGAGATGATCGCTACTATACAGCGCTGTATATGTGAGACTCCTACTGCAGACAAAGTCAACACACTTACAACTAGACACCTGAGAACTGATCTGGATCTTTTGCACCAGAGAGCAACAGTAGCAGAGGTAGACAGTTCAGACGGGGCGACGAGCGAAATAAATGACCCTCAGCCTTATACCACAGCCTCACCAATGGTGGAAGCGTGTCGGGGTATTGAGCCTGAGACATTACAGAATGAGGAGCAGATGAAAACCTCGATGCACCAAAAATTTATGAATACGTTAGTCTGGAGCCGTCCGGATTTACTTTACCCTCACAACGCTTGCCAAGATGATGTTAATACGCATCGAGCTGCAGAGATTACCCCTGTGAATCTCCGTCCTAAAAGGCCAAAAGGCATACCTTTCACCTTCTCACTGCTGGGATTTCTACCCCACTACTCAGAGCTCGCTCTTTATGTCACTCGATGCCAAAGACTCAAGAAGATTGTCTACAGTACTGCCACTCTAACAACGGCAATGTGGCACATGATTTTCAAGGCACCCGACGATAAATTATACCCCAAGCTTGTGGCACAGTTGTGGAGGACAGGCATGGGTTAGAGCCGTTGTGCTACGTGTCTGCTGACAGCATGGCTTGATGCGAGAGAACTTTGTAATTTTCCTCTTACTGGACAATTTGATGAAAATACATTATTCATTTTTATTTACTGTGTGGACGTTGTTCATTACACCTCCTACAACTGAGACTGTATTAACTACATAGGGCGGGTAAATATGGATTTATAGTTGCTAACAAGTTAAATAATAATCCCCTCTCCTTATATCAAGTTGAATGTCTGTATCCTCATATAGTTATAAATTAGCATATGCTATGTGACAGTATTGAAGCCATAATTGTACTGTCTAAGATAGGTAAGATATCTCAGGAACTGCAGCTGTTTTACTTATTTACTATACGTAATGATTGTTTGTTACAAATGCGTATATAGTATTCTAAGCATGTATTATATGACTGAGATGATATTTATCACACACACCAGGATAGTAGATTGTGCTGAGGGTTAGAGTGGTTACAAAGCCATTATGTACTATGTGTTGTTTTTTTTTTATTCATAGCCCCATCCGGTCTAGCAGTGCTCCCACTCTGATTAGTAATTATATGCACAGTTGCGTCTTATGTTCTATATTTGATAATCCAACTAATTGCTCTTAAAGGTGTCCATATCTTTGTGTGTAACAGTTGCCAGTTATAATAGTAAAATTAGAAAGCACGGTGTGTTACTAGCTCGAGATCCACAAGTGATCTCCTTGGTTGTAATCAACCTCCACTAGTTTGTTATATTTAGCGTAAAGGTCCAAGAGTGGCCTCTCTGATCATTATGGAGGTGATTAGAGTACTTGGCATACTAACTGCATAACATATTCTTTTCTTTTCCTCTCTTATCTAGGAATACATACTGTCCATTATAAGGTTATGTCACATGCTGCCTGTATTCAATTACTGTTAATATGCTACCCTATTTAGCATTGTATGTATGCCTTCTATCAAAATTTCAATAAAAATTTAAAATTTAAAAAAAAAAAAAAAAAGTGGGCACAATTACATTTCTTTTTATATTTCTCTTGTGTCATAACGCGCCTCTCTGTTTGGAAATAATGGAAGTATCTGGATGCACTAAAAGTAGCCGTAATGTGCAATTTTGTTACCATCAGAACATAGTTCTTGTAGAACGATTATTCCCCCCATATCAAACATGAAAAACCATCTGAGAGGATAGTTAAAGCGTGGCCAGAAGATTTGATCTCTAAACTACAACATCCGTTTCAACACACTGACTGGAGTTTGTTTGCTACCAAAGGTAAGAGGGATTCTTACATTGACATTGAACTCTATGCTTCTTCTGTTCTGGATTATATTAGTTCTTGTATTGACATGGATACCGCCTTTAAGAAGATAAGAACTTTCCCTAATCAGAAGCCGTTAATGAACAGTGAGGTTCGCCTCTTACTGAAGGCACGAGATGTTGCCTTTAGATCCGTCGATACTGAGGCCTATAGACTAACTAGAGCTAATTTGAAAAAGGGAATTTGAAGAACTAAATATGACCTGAAACTTCGCATTGAGGATCATTTTTTTAATAACTCGGATCCATGTCGCATGTGGCAGGGTATTCAGGCTATTACAGATTACAAACCTGTAAGTGTAACTCCTTCAATTGATGACGCCTCTTTTCCGAATGAAGTAAATATATTCTATGCATGCTTTGATAGAAAAAATATAATACCAACTACAAAAACCATTCCCTACCCAGATGAACAGTTTTTTACTTTTTTCTGTTATTGAGGTGTATCATATTCTTTCTAGGGTAGATGCACGGAAAGCTGCTGGTTCAGATGGCATCCCTGGACATGTGCTTAGGGCATGTGCAGGTGTATTGGCTGTGTTTCTTCTGGACATGTTTAATCTGTCATTGGCCCAAGCAGTTGTCCCTGCGTGCTTTAAGCTAACAACTATTATTTCTGTGCCAAAACAAACTGTTACAGTGAGCCTTAATGACTACCTCCCCATTGCACTAACTTCAATTATTATGAAGTGTTTTGAGAGACTGGTTATAGCACATTTGAAAATCTGCTTGCCACCTACACTAGACCCTCATCAATATGCCTACCGTAAGAATAGATCAACGGAAGATGATATTTCCATGGCAATTCACTTTGCCCTGAGCCATCTGGATCACAATAACACCTATGTCAGGATGCTGTTTATTGATTTCAGCTCAGCATTCAATACTGTTATCCCTAAAAAACTGGCTGCTAAACTTTATGATCTGGGCATTAACATCATGCCTTGTAATTGGATCTTGGACTTCCTGACTAATACACCCCAGTCAGAATAGGCAATCATACCTCCTCCACTCTGATCCTTAACACCGGTGTTCCACAAGGTTGTGTATTGAGCCCTTTACTATACTCTCTCTTTACCTATGATTGCTTACCCAAATTCTTGTCCAACAACAGTATTACATTTGTAGATGATTCTACTGTAGTAGGCCAGTTTAGTAACAATGATGAGTCAGCTTATAGGGTGGAAGTGAAGCACCTGGTGACATTGTGCACTGCAAATAATCTGGATCTCAATATTAAGTAGACCAAAGAGATTATTATTGATTATAGAAGGTCCAATCATTGCATACACATGCCCATTTATGTAAATGGATCTGAGGTAGAACGTGTGTCAAATCTTACATTTCTGGGAACTTACATTTCCGAAGATCTGTCTTGGACATTGAACATCTCTGTTCTGGTGAAGAAAGCGCAACAACGACTTTATTTTCTAAGAAAACTGAAGAAAGTTCACCTGTCCCCTCAGATTCTGGTCAATTTTTATAACTGTACCATTGAGAGTATTCTTACTAATTGTATTACAGTATGGTACAGTAATTGTACGATCTCTGACTGGAAAGCTTTGCAATGAGTGGTAAAAACAGCCCAGTATATCATTGGTGTTCAGTTACCCCTTATTGATGATCTACAGCACAGTCGTAGTCTTCAAAGAGCTTGCTGTATTATTAAAGATTCTTCCCATGCTAGTCACGGTTTGTTTGCCCTCTTACCATCTGGGAGGCGATATAGGAGTCTGCATTGCAAGAAAGACAGACTTCGGAATAGTTTCTTTCCCAGAGCTGTTACCTTGCTAAACACAAACCCCTAGCTTATTCTTGTTTTTAAACCTTTTAAACTTGTCATTGATTTTATTCATGTTTTTTTATATATATATATATATATAAATATATATATATATATATATATATATATATATATATATATATGAATGATCGGGACTTCAATTGTTGCTTATCCTGCAAAATATAACATATGTTTTAATTAACACTCACATTCCATGCTAGATGGTTTTTCTTGCTCATATTCCACTAATTGCACTCTTCGGGGGATATTTATCAAAACCTTTAAAAAGAGGTTTTCTGATATTAGAGGGATTTAAAACCCACATTTTTCCTTCATGATTCAGGCAAAGCATGAAATTTAAAGCAACTTTCTAATTTACTCCTATTATTATTTTTTCTTCATTCTCTTGCTATCTTTATTTGAAAAAGCAGGAATGTAAGCTTATGAGCTGGCCCATTTTTGGCTTTGCAACTGTGTAAAAAAAATTGAAGATAATTCATGTTTTGTAAATTAGAAAAACAGTTATAGACACTGAACTGTAAATAGCTGTCATGGCAACTAAATAGACCATTCTTCAACAGATATTTCCTTATAGGAAATTATACAACATTTATAAACATAGATTATATATAGTACATAGTAACACTTTACTACTGCTCATGACAATTTTAATTTCACAAATGAGTTGTATTCAATACTACTCATGCAGGACGGGTAAAACCACAAGGCAAATATAAGTAAATTCAACACTTTCTAATTTACTCCTATTATAATTTTTCATTTTTTCTTTTGCTATCTTTATTTAAAAAGCATCAATGTAAACCTTAGAAGCCGGCCCATTTTTGCTTTAGAACCTGGGTTACGTTTCCTTATTGGTGGCTAAATGTAGCCACCAATAAGCAAGTGCTATCCAGGGTGACTAATCTTAAGGCGTGCTGTTGAAATATTACATGTAAAATATTAAAAAATAATAATTATTATTAAAAATTATTATAGATATTGTAAAAAAAAAATTATCCCCTTTAATTGTTTCCAATGATCTATTTGACCTGCTCGAGTGTATTAAATGGTTTACAAGTAGCTCATTTACCCTTATTTTGGTATTTGAAATAGTTTATTTAGCCTGTGTTATCCCCACCTATACTGAAAGTTTCTATACTTAAATTGACAGTCAACAATAAAATTGTTATTGTTTAAAAATATAGACAACACATGTTATATTAATAGACTTTATGCCATAAACCTCTACATGTCTTTTTTCTAAGCCACTACAGACAACCTCTTAGCACCTATTTTTTTATTTGCTTTTAACAACAGGAGACTGCTAGTTCATGTGGCACATATAGAAAACATTGTGCTCTTTGAATAATAAGAGTCAGCACAACACAGCACTAATTGGCTAAAATTCAAGTCAATAGATTATAAATAATGAGTAATTTGATCAGGGGGCTGTCAGAAGATGCTTAGATACAAGGAAATTACAGAGCTAAAAACAAACGGCTAGATTACGAGTTTTGCGTTAGAAGCAATGCGGTGCTAACGAGCAGTTTATGCTCACCGCTCACTTACCTACAGCGCTGGTATTACAGGTTTTTACAAACCCGGCTTTAAAAGACAAGAAATGAGCGTTGAGCAAAACTCCAATACCAGCGCTGTCTAAGTCAGCGGTGAGCTGGTGTAACGTGCTCGTGCACGATTTCCCCATAGGAATCAATGGGGAGAGCCGGCAGAAAAGAAGTCTAACACCTGCAAAAAAGCAACGTTTAGCTCCTAACGCAGCCCCTTTGATTCCTATGGGGAAATAAAATTTATGTCTACACCTAACACCCTAACATGAACCCCGAGTCTAAACACCTCTAATCTTACACTTATTAACCCCTAATCTGCCGCCCCCAACATCGCAGACACCTGCATTATATTATTAACCCCTAATCTGCTGCCCCCAACATCGCCGACACCTACATTATATTTATTAACCCTTAATCTGCCACCCCCAAATGTTGATGCAACCTAACTACACTTATTATCCCCTAATCTGCCACCCCCAACATCGCCGCCACTATAATAAACATATTAACCCCTAAACCTAAGTCTAACCCTAACCGTAACCCCCCCTAACTTAAATATAATTTAAATAAGTCTAAATAAAATTACTATAATTAACTAAATTAATTCTATTTAAAACTAAATAGTTACCTATAAAATAAACCCTAAGCTAGCTACAATATAACTAATAATTACATTGTATCTAGTTTAGGGTTTATTTTTATTTTACAAGCAAGTTTGTATTTATTTTAACTAGGTAGAATAGTTACTAAATAGTTATTAACTATTTAATAACTACCTTGCTAAAATAAATACAAAAGTACCTGTAAAATAAAACCTAACCTAAGTTACAATAACACCTAACACTACACTATAATTAAATTAATTCCCTAAATTAAATACAATTAAATACAATTAAATAAAATTAGCTAAAGTACAAAAACAAACAAATACTAAATTACAGAAAATAATAAACAAATTAGAAGATTTTTAAACTAATTACACCTAATCTAATACCCCTAACAAAATAGAAAAGCCCCCCAAAATAAAAAGAGCCCTACCCTACAGTAAATTACAAATAGCCCTTAAAAGGGCCTTTTGCGGTGCTTTGCTCCAGAGTAATCAGCTCTTTTACCTGTAAAAAAATTATAAATCCCCCCAACATTAAAACCCACCACCCACACAACCAACCCTACTCTAAAACCCACCCAATATCCCCTTAAAAAAACCTAACACTAACCCCTTGAAGATCACCTTACCGGTTGAAGTCTTCATCCAACCGGGCCGAAGTCCTCAACGAATCCGGCAGAAGTGGTCCTCCAGATGGGCAGAAGTGGTCCTCCAGACGGGCAGAAGTCTTCATCCAGACGGCATCTTCTATCTTCATCCATCCGGCGCGGAGCAGGTCCATCTTCAAGACATCTGACGCAGAGCATCCTCTTCTTTCCACGGCGACTGAATAATGAAGGTTCCTTTAAGTGACGTCATCCAAGATGGCATCCCTTAGATTGAACTTCAATCCTATTAGATCCAAGATGGCGTCCCTTAGATTGAACTTCAATCCTATTGGCTGATCCAATCAGCCAATAGGATTGAGCTGGCATTCTATTGGCTGTTTTAATCAGCCAATAGAAGGCCAGCTCAATCCAATTGGCTGATTGCATCAGCCAATAGGATTTTTTTCTACCTTAATTCTGATTGGCTGATTTCTATTCTATCAGCCAATCAAAATTAAAGGGACTCCATCTTGAATGATGTCGCTTAAAGGAACCTTCATTCTTCAGTCGCTGTGGAAAGAAGAGGATGCTCTGCGTCGGATGTCTTGCAAATGGACCCGCTCCGCGCCGGATGGATGAAGATAGAAGATGCCGTCTGGATGAAGACTTCTGCCCGTCTGGTGGACCACTTCTGCCCGTCTGGAGGGCCACTTCTGCCGGATTTGTTGAGGACTTTGGCCCGGTTGGATGAAGACTTCTCCCGGTAAGGTGATCTTCAAGGGGTTAGTGTTTAGTGTAGGGTTTTTTTAAGGGGGTATTGGGTGGGTTTTAGAGTAGGTTTGGTTGTGTGGGTGGTGGGTTTTAATGTTGGGGGGATTTGTAATTTTTTTTTACAGGTAAAAGAGCTGATTACTTTGAGGCAATGCCCAGCAAAAGGTCCTTTTATGGGCTATTTGTAATTTAGTGTAGGGTAGGGCTTTTTTTATTTTGGGGGGCCTTTTTTTATTTGTTAGGGGGATTAGATTAGGTGTAATTAGTTTAAAAATCTTGTAATTTGTTTATTATTTTCTGTAATTTAGTGTGGGTTTTTTTTGTACTTTAGCTAATTTTATTTAATTGTATTTAATTTAGGGAATTAATTTAATCATAGTGTAGTGTTAGGTGTTAGTGTAACTTAGGTTAGGTTTTGTTGTACAGGTACTTTTTTATTTATTTTAGCTAGGTAGTTTATTAAATAGGTAATAACTATTTAGTAACTACTCTACCTAGTTAAAATAAATACAAACTTGCCTATAAAATAAAAATAAACCCTAAACTAGATACAATGTAACTATTAGTTATATTGTAGCTAGCTTAGGGTTTATTTTATAGGTAAGTATTTAGTTTTAAATAGTAATAATTTAGTTAATTATAGTAATTTTATTTAGATTTATTTAAATTATATTTAAGTTAGGGGGGTTAGGGTTAGACTTAGATTTAGGGGTTCATAACTTTAGTATAGTGGCGGCGACGTTGGGGGAGGCAGATTAGGGGTTAATAAATGTAGGTAGGTTTCGGCGATGTTAGGCATGGCAGATTAGGGGTTAATAATATTTTACTAATGTTTGCGAGGTGGGAGTGCGGCGGTTTAGGGGTTACTATATTTATTATAGTGGTGGTGATGTCCGGTTCTGCAGTTTAGGGGTTAAAAAATGTATTTTAGTGTTTGCGATGTGGGAGTGCCTCGGTTTAGGGATTAATAGGTAGTTTATGGGTGTTAGTGTACTTTTTAGCACTTTAGTTAAGAGTTTTATGCTTTGGCGTTGTAGTGTAAAACTCTTAACTACTGACTTTAAAATACGGTACCAGTCTTGACAGGAGAGGGTGTACCGCTCACTTTTTGGCAGACTCGTAATACCGGAGCTATGCAAGTCCCATTGAAAAAAAGAGTATACGCAATTTACGTAAGTGGATTTGCGGTATTTCCAAGTCTGGCCAAAAAAGTGAGCGGTACACCTATACCTTCAAGACTCGTAATACCAGCGGGCGTTAAAAAGCAGCGTTGGGACCGCGGGCTGCCAACCTGCTTTTTAAGCCTAACGCAAAACTCATAATCTAGGTGAATATTAATATAACTGTGTTGGTTATGCAAAACTTGGGAATGGTTAATAAAGGTATTAGCTATCTTCTAATACAATAAAAATTCTGGTGTAGCCTGTCCCTTTAAGTCCAGGCTATTAACAGGCTATGTAAAAACAACCAGCAGAAGAAATTACACTCCCAGTGGGGTGTAGAAGAGATAAGTAATAAAATGATAATTTTCCATTGTTCTCTCTAAGTATTGGGCTTTGGTTTACAAACAGATATAAGATAAGGAAGCAAGTGTGTGTACATAAAGTAATAACATAATTAGATCTGATGTTACCTGCAAGTTCACCTTTGTAATAGGCTGTGGTTTCAAAGCACAAAACCAGAAATTTCATATACACTAAAAAAAACTAAAACTACAAATTCTGCAGCTGGTAATAAATTAAGGGAAAAACAATGTCACTGTATACTGTCCCTTTAATAATGATGAAAGACAATTCAGACTTGGAGGTTATGACAGTAATTCCACTATGGTTCACTTCAAGATTATGTATAAAAAACACACACAGGGTCAGCACATCACCAAAGTAGAGGATATAATGATCATCCATAGTAGGTGCTTATCACCTTCCAGGCTTCCCTCCAGCAGCCCAAAAAGTATATGAAGAAAATGAAGGAGAAGGTGGCACTCAAATACATAAATAATTATAAAATGGTTTAATTAATGTATATATGGTATTAAATCAAATAATGTCTTCTGATATGTCAAATTGAGATGACCTTTTGTATCAATTCCGGGTCACTATAGGTTTAAATAGCATTGATTTTTTCACCTGTTTATGCCTGATGAAACGGTCTTCTATAGACTGAGAAACGCGTTGCAATAAAAAACTGTTTGTTTTTAAACCACGATCCGGTTTTATTATCTGTGGTATTTTATCCTGTTTCAAGACATTTTGTTCTTGTTTTTCACGCTGACATTGTCAGCTCTTGGAGACGAATTTTGATCGTGTGAGCAGAGTGGGACCAATACCCCTGTTACAAGAGCACCGGCACACCTGTTCCCAGAGCACATCACCTTGCCATTGTCTTTAGGTTTTGCCACTGCTGCATCCCATCCACGGGCCTCCTGGGTGAGACCCACAGCATACTGACTGCTGATATGAATGTCAGTTTGCCTGTCTGCACTTTATTGATTTAAGGTGCCACCAGCTTTGTGAGTAGTTCACTGTACACTTTATTCACCATTTGTTTTGTGTATACGATTTACACTATGTTGGCGCCCCTTGTTTATGTTTCATTTTAGGCACTCAAATACAAAGCAATCCTTTATTACAGAGCAATGTTTTGGGGTGCCTGAACCTTTCTCGAGTTTGAGAGATTTTCTTCACATCAAGATTATGATATACTGTAGTTATATCTGCTTAGCTAATGTTTGAAGGAAAATGTACGTCAAAAAGGAAAAAGTTATTGATCATGTTAAAGAAAATATAAAGTGACTAACATTGCAGGAACCAAGGATAATGGGCAACATATTTGCTTTATTGTAGAAACTAGTGGAGCTGGTAAAATCTTGTTTTCAGTATAGGACTTGTATATGTTAAGTATAGGACAACAGAACAAATTAATTACTAAATTACTATCCTGCTAAGGAAAGGAGCATGTCTACTCTTATATCAGTTCAAATTAAGTCTGTTCTTAGAAGGAAAAATGCTTGAACATTTGGTAAAGGAAACAACCCAAGACAAACATAATAACTTTAGAGACCGTCCTGGAATCATTTGATGATCATCAAACTACTTTAGAAGTAATTTGCGCATACTCAGACATCATCCGACTAAAGTCATCAGCTAAGGTAAAAAATTCTGTGTGAGGACTTCAGAATGATTAGCAGATTATTTTACTGATTACTTCACAAGCATGAACAAACAGTTAATGCTTCATTTAAATGTTTTGGCCTGTGGGCATAATTCAGGATGGCTTCTGATGACTAGTCTCGAGTCATCGATTACTTCAGCATGATTCCAGGAAGACAATCGTTTTTTGGCTACAAATAGATTATATTCTACTAAAAGCGACATTAAATAGTTATTATAGCGATAAAAAACCCTTTTGTAGGACTTAGACACATGGAGCTGGATTACACTGCATTGTTAAAAATGGGTTTGCTACAGGAAAATTTTCTTTGTTTTTTTAAGTTGCAAGTCAATTTTCACTTACTTTTCGACCGCTTGCTACATAATACAAAGCTTTAGGGAATTTTAGTTTTAAGGAGCTTTTGCATATTTGCATATTTTGCTTACGTAACCATAGGAACAGCTTCAGTGGGGTAGCTAATTAAAGTGATTGTAAACTATAATGATAAAAAATTAATCTTAAAAACAAGGGCATTTTAATTAATTAAAGTTCACAAAGACGCTTATTGTTTAAAATACTTTTTGTTGTATTTAACAAATGAATGATGAATCTGGCTTCCTCAGATTGTTGAGTGCCCCCTTTGATATACAGCGCGTGGGGCATGTACGATTGGATGAAGCCCACTTATATAGGAGATGCGGGCAGAGGATTGGCATTATCTTTACCATAACACAAAGGTATTTTAAAAAAAAAGCATCTTTGTAAACTTTAATGAATTAAAGTGCCCCTGTTTTAAGATTATCTTTGATCCTGGGCTTTAATTCATTATTGTTTACAATCACTTTAATTGCTACGTGATACAAAGTTGCACAAAACTCCTCCAAAATACATTTAACAGTACAGTTACACTCAAACTAACAATGTCTGATAAAAAAAAAATATTTTAAAAATTGCATTAAAAAGTTATAAACATATGAGGTTTCAGGTTTTAAAAAAGGCCCATATGTCTAAATATGTACAGTACTGTGCAGAAGTCTTAGTCCACAATTAGATTTGTTGTTTTAGCAAAGTTTAAATGATCATCCATATTTATTTTTCAGTCTCTTTATTAAGATACAACAGAAAATTCAGGAAATATGTACACAAAATATAAAACCCCCCACAATTTTCAGAACAAAAGGGTTTCTTCAGGCAAAAGTCAGTATTTAGTGTGACTTCCCTTAACTTTTGGGGAGACTGTCCTGAAGTTTTCTGAAGTAATCTTCTGGTATATTATACCAGGCTTCTTTTAGTACTTCCCAGAGATCTTCTTTAGTTTTAGTTTGTCTTTTATTTATTTTTTTATCCATGTGATTACATACTGCCTCTATAATATTCAGGTCTGGACTCTGTGGAGACAAATCCATGACTGTCAGTGTTTTATCAGCTGTTTTTCTCTCCAAATATGATTTCACTGCATTAACAGTGTGCCTGGGATCGTTATCATGCTAAAAAATTCCCAATCAGGTGCTTTCCAGAAGGAATAGCATGATGAATTTAAACCTGACTGTACTTTTCAGTATTCGTGATCGCATCGATTTGGACAATATCACCAACACCACTGGCAGAAATGCAGATCAAAACAAGGACAGACCCTCCACCATGTTTCACTGAAGGCTGCAAGCACTCATTCTTCTATATTTCTCCAACTCTTCTGCTCACATATTGTTGACAACTGAACCCAAAAATTTCAAACTTGTATTCGTCAATCCATAAAACTCTTTTCCACTGATCTTCATTCCAATCTTTGTGTTTCTTGGCTGCTACCCTTCCACAAAGATCCCTGATCAAGCTTCTTCAGACTGTAGAAGGGTCAAGTTTGGCATCCCAATGAAGCTGCCAGATGCTGAGCCAGGTTCTTACTGGACTTCTTCTGGTCTCTCAAAGAAGAAACTCTGAGAATCTTCTCATCAGATTTTGAAAGTTTTTTGGGGGCCTTCCAGTTCTTTTTTTGTCCTTGACCTCTCCTGATTCTTCAAATTTCTTTTGTGAGTGGCTTTGCTGATGCAAAAATATGATCTTATCTCAAATTCTATGATCTTTGGCATTTTGAATGGATTGATGTGACTGAAATTTGGTCTTATTGGCAAGCTTCCAATGAATTAAACTCATACCACATGTGCATGTAATGCTCAAGCATGTCTTGCACAAACCTGGTGTAATAGACCTTTGGCACAGCAGCTATTTTGACATGAAATAGTAGGACAAATACTGTTAGCAATGACATTATAGTTCCACTCCATTTAGGTTTATGAGAGCCAGGTTCCTGCTATTGCTCATGTGTAAGGGGGGGTCACACTAAATACTTGCCACTTTAGCCTATAGAAGCTGTTTTTTTCTGATTATTTTCAGTTTTAGTACTGCATACAAATATCCTCTATTTTTTGGTTGTAGTCTAATAAAGAGACTGAAAATAATTATATATGGTCATTATACAATTGCAAAAAAAAAAAAATCTAATGGTGACCTAAACATTTTGCTAAGTACTGTATGTATATATACAGGGAGTGCAGAATTATTAGGCAAATGAGTATTTTGACCACATCATCCTCTTTATGCATGTTGTCTTACTCCAAGCTGTATAGGCTCGAAAGCCTACTACCAATTAAGCACATTAGGTGATGTGCATCTCTGTAATGAGAAGGGGTGTGGTCTAATGACATCAACACCCTATATCAGGTGTGCATAATTATTAGGCAACTTCCTTTCCTTTGGCAAAATGGGTCAAAAGAAGGACTTGACAGGCTCAGAAAAGTCAAAAATAGTGAGATATCTTGCAGAGGGATGCAGCACTCTTAAAATTGCAAAGCTTCTGAAGCGTGATCATCGAACAATCAAGCGTTTCATTCAAAATAGTCAACAGGGTCGCAAGAAGCGTGTGGAAAAACCAAGGCGCAAAATAACTGCCCATGAACTGAGAAAAGTCAAGCGTGCAGCTGCCAAGATGTCACTTGCCACCAGTTTGGCCATATTTCAGAGCTGCAACATCACTGGAGTGCCCAAAAGCACAAGGTGTGAAATACTCAGAGACATGGCCAAGGTAAGAAAGGCTGAAAGATGACCACCACTGAACAAGACACACAAGCTGAAACGTCAAGACTGGGCCAAGAAATATCTCAAGACTGATTTTTCTAAGGTTTTATGGACTGATGAAATGAGAGTGAGTCTTGATGGGCCAGATGGATGGGCCTGTGGCTGGATTGGTAAAGGGCAGAGAGCTCCAGTCCGACTCAAACGCCAGCAAGGTGGAGGTGGAGTACTGGTTTGGGCTGGTATCATCAAAGATGAGCTTGTGGGGCCTTTTCGGGTTGAGGATGGAGTCAAGCTCAACTCCCAGTCCTATTGCCAGTTTCTGGAAGACACCTTCTTCAAGCAGTGGTACAGGAAGAAGTCTGCATCCTTCAAGAAAAATATGATTTTCATGCAGGACAATGCTCCATCACACGCGTCCAAGTACTCCACAGCGTGGCTGGCAAGAAAGGGTATAAAAGAAGAAAATCTAATGACATGGCCTCCTTGTTCACCTGATCTGAACCCCATTGAGAACCTGTGGTCCATCATCAAATGTGAGATTTACAAGGAGGGAAAACAGTACACCTCTCTGAACAGTGTCTGGGAGGCTGTGGTTGCTGCTGCATGCAATGTTGATGGTGAACAGATCAAAACACTGACAGAATCCATGGATGGCAGCCTTTTGAGTGTCCTTGCAAAGAAAGGTGGCTATATTGGTCACTGATTTGTTTTTGTTTTGTTTTTGAATGTCAGAAATGTATATTTGTGAATGTTGAGATGTTATATTGGTTTCACTGGTAAAAATAAATCATTGAAATGGGTATATATTTGTTTTTTGTTAAGTTGCCTAATAATTATGCACAGTAATAGTCACCTGCACACACAGATATCCCCCTAAAATAGCTATAACTAAAAACAAACTAAAAACTACTTCCAAAAATATTCAGCTTTGATATTAATGAGTTTTTTGGGTTCATTGAGAACATGGTTGTTGTTCAATAATAAAATTAATCCTCAAAAATACAAATTGCCTAATAATTCTGCACTCCCTGTATATATATATATATATATATATATATATATATATATATATATATATATATATATATATATATATATATATATATATATATATATATATATATATATATATATCCTCTCCAAGAACACAGGCACTCACTGGTCTTTATAAAAGGTAATCCTTTATTCAATCCATTAAAACGATAATAATACCATGACGTTTCGGCACAACATCGTGCCTTTATCAAATGTATCAAAATATTAAAAAGCTGAAGCTTTTTAATATTTTGATACATTTGATAAAGTCACGATGTTGTGCTGAAACTTCATGGTATTATTATCGTTTTAATGGATTGAATAAAGGATTACCTTTTATAAAGACCAGTGAGTGCCTGTGTTCTTGGAGAGGATACGAATTGGCTTGCAGTGCACCTTGGCAGTTGAATTGGTGTAAGATTGTTCTGTCCTCTATCTGGACTGTATATATATATCTATATATATATATATATATATATATATATATATATATATATATATATATATATATATATATATGTTTATATGTGTGTACATGTGTATTTATGTATCTACAGAAACAGACTAGAACCATATAATCCTAGAATTCCAGGTATAAAGGAATTAATTCTATAGATAACATATGGCAAGCAACAAATTTCTAAGATAAATGGTGAATTGAATATTTAAAAGGCACAAATGTATCAGTCCTAACAGCTTTACAGTTCTTCAGTAACAAATACAGTTATAAAGTTACACAGTTACTTTCCTTGGACATATAATTGGCTCAGGTGTGCTGGATAGTTAAAAAGGCAAAAAACAGCCAATATTCTGATTTAGGTGCCAAAGCAATCATGGTTAATGGAAATGGTTAATTTAACAGATGAATACCTTGATGTCTTTAAAGTTCAGTTTGCGTGTTTTAAAAAACGTAGTGCAAATTAGTGTAGAGGTACCTTAATCTGTCCTGGTTGCAACCGCTGATATTCCTCACTGTGAGGGATTCACAGACTGTTTGTTCCTGGTGCTTCTGATAAGTCACCTGACCTTCTCTTTGATTCAGAGGTCAGGGGTGATGATCCTTTCTGGTTCCCTCAGACTTCTTAAGGTTTGAAGAAATCTTTGGTCAGTGTTTAGCAGTAACACCGTATTTCCTGAAGTTACCAAAGGTAGATTTTAACTTGCAGGGTCAGGAGAAAAGTTTAAAGTTGCAGGGTCACACAGCTTTGTGACAGTAGTAAATGAAGTTTAGTAGAGTGTAGCAGGTCCCATTCAACGCGTTTCACCCTTCTGGGCTTTATCAAGAATGCTTATCCTTTCTTAAAAAAGTTCACCCCGACTGGAGAGGGGGAAACTGGGAAAATAAACTCCTAAAGGCAGAAGCTGAAATTATATACCTAATGAATACCCTCCAACCTGGAGGCTTGAACTCTGAGATAGACATTTCCCCCTTCTTATAAAAGTCTCTTACAATATGCGAACATTTTCCAGGTTAAATCAGCCACTTATATAGAAAATACTCACATACATTAAATAAGCAATAACATTTCAATTTACCTTGGGCAAAGATAGCACAAGTCCTATATAAATTCATTTTTCTAGTAATTAAAAAGGAATCTTTATCCCCCTAAAATCAATAAATTAATTGAATAAGCCATATTTTTACCCACTAGCAATAACTCTAGTTATGGGATTGATAATTTCTGATTTAATTGTACATCCATTTTTAAATTGTTACAAATTTATAAATTGTTGAACTTACTATCCTTTGTTGAAAAGAAATATGTATATATCGTTAATTTTTACCCACTAACAATAATTCTAGCTATGGGAATGATGATTCTGATTCTTATATTTTCGTTTCGTCCATTTTTAAATTGTTGCAAATTTATAAATTGTTGAACTTACTATCCTTTGTTGAAAAGGAATATGTATATATCGTTAATTTTTACCCACTAACAATAATTCTAGATATGGGAATGAGGATTCTGATTCTTATATTTTCGTTTCGTCCATTTTTAAATTGTTACAAATTTATAAATTGTTGAACTTACTATCCTTTGTTGAAAAGGAATATGTATATATCGTTAATTTTTACCCACTTACAATAATTCTAGATATGGGAATGATCATTCTGATTCTTATATTTTCATTTCAGTTTAGGTAATTTTAAGTTTGCACGATCTAAATGTATATTATCTAATAAAGGCACTTTAGAATTGAAATATATAAGTTGAATTGTGTGAATGCTAATAAAGCAGAAATGAAAAGTTCTCTTCCTTGCGTATCATGTAACTAAATAAAAACACAGAAACAATCATTACCAACTTAAATAAAGTCCACCTTTACATTGGAAGCCACACAGGTGTTGATAGAAATCAAAAGGAAATGAAGGAACCAATCAAAACACATTCATACCTTTATAAAGCCAGAAGCTAGCAGGATAAGCATTCTTGATAAAGCCCAGAAGGGTGAAACGCGTTGAATGGGACCTGCTACACTCTACTAAACTTCATTTACTACTGTCACAAAGCTGTGTGACCCTGCAACTTTAAACTTTTCATCTGACCCTGCAAGTTAAAATCTACCTTTGGTAACTTCAGGAAATACGGTGTTACTGCTAAACACTGACCAAAGATTTCTTCAAACCTTAGGAAGTCTGAGGGAACCCAGATGAAAACAATATTTGGACTATAAGAAGAAAGGAAAACAAAAAAAGGATAACTACATCACCAGAAAGGATCATCACCCCTGACCTCTGAATCAAAGAGAAGGTCAGGTGACTTATCAGAAGCACCAGGAACAAACAGTCTGTGAATCCCTCACAGTGAGGAATATCAGCGGTTGCAACCAGGACAGATTAAGGTACCTCTACACTAATTTGCACTACCTTTTTTAAAACACGCAAACTGAACTTTAAAGACATCAAGGTATTCATCTGTTAAATTAACCATTTCCATTAACCACGATTGCTTTGGCACCTAAATCAGAATATTGGCTGTTTTTTGCCTTTTTAACTATCCAGCACACCTGAGCCAATTATATGTCCAAGGAAAGTAACTGTGTAACTTTATAACTGTATTTGTTACTGAAGAACTGTAAAGCTGTTAGGACTGATACATTTGTGCCTTTTAAATATTCAATTCACCATTTATCTTAGAAATTTGTTGCTTGCCATATGTTATCTATAGAATTAATTCCTTTATACCTGGAATTCTAGGATTATATGGTTCTAGTCTGTTTTTATAAAAGTGTTGTATAAGGGAGACATCCCTTTATTAATTAGGAAAAGCATTTGCTGTTGTTTTTATGTGTTATAAGAATTTTTAAATAAACTAGATTGTATAAAACATAAATTAGATTGGTATCATCATTTCCTAGCTTTTTTTAGCGCTGCTAAATAAACCCCATTTTTTCTTCTTATCCACCATTTAGTTCTCTTTGAGGGAAGAACTTTTTTAGCAGCAAGAATCCACCTTTAGGCGCTCCTATCACACTACACATAAATATTTATGTATCTACAGACACATAAAATCATACTAATATGTATGTGATAATACTGAACATCACATAACCAAAAGTGCAGGAGGCGGAAGTGAAGCAGAAAGGTAAAGCAATAACAGCGGTCTCTGCGAAGCTTCGTGGACGACAGACTTGTGACAGTTGCTTTTTAGAAGTTTCAGTAGATGGATTACCTGGGGAGAATAAACAAACAGCAAAGAAAGCTGGAGGAGAAGACTTGAGATTCAATGAGACCCTTAACCTAAACGTATACTCACACAGTTTGTTGGAGATTTGTCTTTGGAGCTGTCAAACTTCACAACAAACTCCTGGGAACTGCATATGTGGACCTGCAAAACACACTGCCTAAGGGGGGCAACAGAGTGATTGGTATTAAACGATGTTGCTTGTCTGTTTTGACAGGCTTCAGAGCTAAGACATTCTGTCCTATGGTCAAGGTCAGAGTATGAGCATTCTGGTCGTACCACCATTTCTGTTTTATTTGAGTGACCTGAAGGTTCTCTTGCACTCTGTCAGTGAGGTCCTTCAGTTGGTCCCTGAATTGGAGGACATACTCCACAACGGAGGGTCTTTCCTCTTCTGTGGGCCCCTCCCAATGGGTTCTTACTATATGTAGGGGCCCCCTTATCTTCCGGCCATACACTAATTCAAATGGGGAGAAATCGGTGGATTCCTGGGGCACCTCTTGGTATGCAAAGAGGAGATCTGGCAGGAATCTCTCCCAGTCCTTGTGAGTGGATGAGAACATCCTGAAAAACTGCTTTAGAGTCCAGTTTAACCGCTAACAAAGACCATTAGTGTGGGGGTGATATGGAGCCGGGGTTCTCACTTTGTGGGGGAAGCCTACCCTGGTGAATATCGGGAGCATTTCATCTGCCACTGTCTCTGCTTGGATATTGGACAGGGGGATTGCCTCCAGGTATCGGGTAGCATAGTCAACCACTTTAAGTATATACTTCTTCCCAGTGGGGCAAGGTCGGACCAAAGGACCAATTATGTCTACTGCTACTCTACTAAAGGGCTCATCAATAACGGGAAGGGGATTCAGGAGAGCTTTAGTGTGGTCTCCTGTCTTTCCTACCTTCTGACACACTGGGCAAGTTTTACAGTAGTTCTTAATGTCTACTGTAATCCCTGGCCAAAATAAGGTCTGGGTCAGGTGGTGGTGGGTCCTGGACTTTCCTAAATGCCCAGCTAGGGGGATATCATGTCCTATCCGCAGCAGGTCGAACCAAAAATTCTTTGGTACAACCAGCTGGTACAGGAGCCCTCTCTCCCACTGGAAACGTTCCTCCCGGGGCCCTGGGGGTCAGTATCTACTTGGTCTTGTTAAGGGGCTAGGGTTGGGTCCCTCATGGTCTCCTGGGCGAAGTCAGAGGGGGACACCCAGGAGGGTTGGTCAGGGGGTAGGGATGGAGTTGGAGCGGAAGGTTGGGGTAAGGTAGGAGTCATTGCAGAATGTCTCACCTGGGTCCCCAGATCAGATGCGATGGCTTTGCGTCTGGCTTGCAACATCTTGGGGTTTATCCCCCACAAAAGCCGAGGCAAGGTGGCCGAGGTTGTTTCCCAATAAGACCTCAGCAGGTAAGTGGTTCATGGCCCCTACTAAAGCACGGGGCCCGACACCCCAATCCAGATGCAATCGGGCAGTTGGGATTCTTAGTATGGCACCCCCAGCCACCCCAACGGCAAGTATCCTTCATGTATGACCGGAGGCGGGGGCTAGGTGGGGTTGGACCAGGGTGACTGTAGCTCAAATTTCCCTTAGTCCCTGGGCCACCTGCCCATTGACCCAGATGTCCTGGAAATGGTGTCGGTGATTGTCACCAGTTGCAGGGTGCAATTCATGCAGGACCCCCACTTCCTCTTCAGCCCAGTCTGTGTAGTTGGTGGGGTCCTCGGTGTGCAGACAATAGGCCACAGCTCCTGACAGAAGTGATGGTCCACTGAGTCAGAGAAGGATTCCTTGGCCTCTGCTCTGGGCACTTGCTTCTTATGTGGCCTGCCCATCCGCACTCGTAGCACCCTTGAGCTGAGCTGGGGCCCGAGGGGTGGGCCAGGCATCAGCTGAGTCTGGGGGTACTCAATAGATGGAACTTCAAAAAGGATGGCAGAAAATGGTGGATAACATGATTTATTTAGCACACAAACATAGCAGTGATGTTTCGGGAATACTTTCCCTTAATCATGCAGTAAAACATAATGGTACACAGCACCCTTATATACCCAACCGCCACAAGAGGGCAGTAAGGATATATTTACAATTTTAACCCTTTCACCTCTAAAATCTTAAACAAGTACACATAAGGGATGCTATCAAACCTCACACTGAGCAGCAACCAGACAAGGGCAAATTAAACATAATATCAAAATATAACATGTCAGCAAACTAATAAAGCAACAGAAACTGGAATATAATAGTTATAGAAAATTCTTTATACAAATACTGAAAGATCCCAATCCCTATTCATACCCTCAGGTTTCATAGTGACTAGTTCATATATCCGGAAACACTCCCTCTGTTTTAGCAGGAGGCCTCTATCACCCCCTTTTCGAGGTCTAGGGATATGCTCAATAATTTGAAATCTGAGCTGATTGACAGCATGTACCAAAAAAAAAAAATGGCAGGGTACAGGGGATAACTTATTATGGGCCTAGTCGTCTCCCCCACATAGCCCCACCCACAAGGACACTTAACCAAATAGATCACATATTGAGTATTGCAGGTATGGTATCCCTTGATAGAATACTTTTTACCAGATCTAGGATGGAAAAAAGCCAAACCTTTAATCATGTTCCCACAACAGGAGCATCCAAAACATGGAAAGCACCCACTGTTTTTACTGGTTAAATACCTTTGTTTATCACAAATAGTGGGGGAACCTGTATCAGCTCTAATCAATTTTTGATGAATGTTATAGCCCTGTTTAAAGGCCAGTATAGGTACATCCGCAAATTCAATCACATCAGGGTTGCATTTGGCTAGAATACCCCAATGTTTTTTAATAATATTATGAATTACATAGCTTTGAGAATTAAACTCAGAGACAAAGACCATCCGCTGACCATTACGTTTATTCACAGAATCCTTCTTAGGACCCAAAAGGGTCTCTCTAGGGACCACTGAGACCAAATTCATCTAATTTTCAACCATGGTCAGCAGATAGCCTCTTTCTACAAATCGATCTCTCATTTCCCTGTCATATCAAACAGAGTCTCATCAGTCACAATTTGAACCCTGAGTAATTGGCTACGTGGTAAGGCTTTTAAAAGGGCTGAGCACTGTCAAAGTGTAAAATGCTATTGCGGTCAGTAGATTTCCTAAAAAGATTCACCTTTAATGAGTTACCCAATTTGATAACCCTAGTGTCAAGAAATACCAGATCCTCCTCACTATATGTGAGTTTAAACTTCAAATGAGAAGTGGAACTATTCAAATCATTAACAAATGCAATCAATGTTCCAACGTCACCCAACCATATTCCGAAGGCATCATTGATGTAGTGCCACCATCAGGTGCCAAACCAAATGAAATCCACATTAGGAAAAACATATCTTTCTTCAAACATGTTCATTAACAAAATGGCATAATTAAGGGCGACATTGGAACCCATTGCAGTGCCCTATATCTGTAAATAATATTCATCCCCAAACAGGAAATAATTATGATACAAAACAAATTCCAAGAGTTGAATAAAAAAATCAATCTGTATAGTGAAACAGTTTTTACTGTTACTCAAAATTGCTCTCACTGCTCCTACAACACTCACATGGGTGATGGAAGTGTATAAACTTTCCACATCAAGACTAAAAAGTAGAAATTTACTGGTACTCAAACCCATTGCTTCAATTTTTAGCAAGAAATCCCCAGTATCCTTAACATAAGAACTTGCAGTTTCAACAAAAGGTCTAAAAATGTTATCCAAATATATAGAAACATTAGAGGATACTGAACCAATACTAGAAACAAAAGGGTGACTTTTCATTTTTATGAATCTTTGGCAAAGTGTAAATTACAGGAGTTTGGGGATGTTTAATCTCCAAGTATTTAGCCAAATCTTTACCAATGACCGCATTAATAATTGCATAAAGAACAATTCTGTGGATCTACTTTTGTATCTGGAAAGTGGTGTTACATGGTAATTTCCTGTAAACATTTTTATTACTCAACTAATTTCTGATTTCCTTAATATAATAACCTTTATCTAAAATGACAATAGCACCGTTCTTGTCAGAATTTTTTAATATAATGTCATCTCTAGACTTCAGAGTATTCAAAGCCTCAAAATCATTTTTTGAAAAATTATTTTGGATATTCAAAAAACCTGACACCAATTTCTTATTACCCAAGCCATAATGCAATTTATTCACACCTTTATTAGATAATTTCTCTTTATGCAATTTAAACTTCAGTAATTCAATATTATGCAAAGCTAGATTCATAAATCTTTCTACACTGTGATTATTTTGGCTAGGCATAAATGAACTCCTATTTCTCAGACCCACATTTTTTAAGGTTAACGTATTAAAAAAAATCACAGCCACATTAGACAATTTCTCAGAACTCTAAAGAATCTGAAAAGATCTTTATGAAGTTACAGTCACTCCTAGGTAGATGCTGGAGTGTGAGCTGGGGTGGGAGTGGAGCTGGTCACTGGTGGGAGCTCAGGGGTGGCCTGGCGCCTGGCATCCAAATATTGATCAGCTAGGGCAGCCGCCTGGTTGGCTGTTGTAGGTCCCTTATCTTTGACCCAAACTTGGACCGCCACAGGGTAATTGTTATAAAAATGTTCTAACAAAATGAGCTGGGTAGCCTCTTCCAGGGAAGAAGCAGCCCACAAACCAGGAGTCCAAGGACCATGTGAACCTGTGGTTCACTCAGTTAACGACTGTCCCTCATGTCTTTTTAGCCCTCGGAACTTCAGCCGAGGAGCCTCCGGCGTGAGTCCATAGCGGACATGATTGCGCTCTTTCACCCTGTCATAGTGCTTCTGGTCCCCTGGAGGTTAGGTGTGAAAGGCCTTCAGAGCTCGACCAGGCAGCTTCCCAAGCAAAATGGTTACTCGGTCGGTGGAGGCGACACCTTGCAACTCACACTGGGTCTCGAAAAGTTGGAAATAGCTGTCAATCTCCTCCTCATTGTCTTTTAAGGCTCGAAAAGCCTCGTGGGGTAGCTTCCTCGACCGGGGAGAAGGTTCCAGGGGTGCCGGCACGACTCCGACCATTGATTTCTGGAGCTCCAGCATGTGGACCCGGGTGGCCTCTGTGACCATCTGCATGATAATCTCTTCAGGTGGGTTAGTCCCATAGAGGGCCAGCCACCACTGGATATCCCTCTGGAGGTCTGACATTGTAGTCTCCGCTGCTCTGGGTGCAACTGGCCTCACAACCTGGCTCGCTAACCCGATCACCCTCCATCAGTTCCTTAATGATGGCCGCTTTAGACTTATGGCCGGCAGTTTTCCCCTGAGCTTCCAGCAGAACTTTCAATGTTTCCTTTCGGAGTCCAGCATACTGCTCCATCCGAAGAAGTCTACAGTTGGTGGTTTGGACGTTCAAGGTAGATGGAAGCATCCCACCGCTGCCAACCAATGTGACGGAACCCGGCTACCCCGACTGGGTAGCTCCATCAAAGGATTTTTCCAACACCTGGAACCTGCCGCTATGTAGCGGAGAAGAGGGATTATAGCAGGAGCCCACCCAAATAACCAGACAGACTAGCATTCAGGTGAAGCAAGAACTACTTTTTATTAGGGAAAACCCACAACATTTATACAGAAACTGATCTTGATAACAAGCCTTATCTGACCTTCACATCTTCCGCCATTCCTGCCCCTCCAGACAGGCTGGCGCCTGTCATAGCAACCACAGTCCCACAGAGACCGCAGGGCACAGAGGTGGTGGTTTTGTATGATCCCGGGGGCACTTCCAATGTGTCATTTGAGAGCTTTCAGTCCCCAGATGTCACAGTCAAAATAGGGGCATGATTCTTTACTGGGGACCGGAGTTACAGCTCATTAAAGATTGGGGGGTAGGGGTGTCCAAAACCCCCAGTTCCCATAATAGCTCCCCTGCAATTCCACCACCTCTTGTCCCACCTAGGGGCTACCCATCCCCAAAAGAGCGGAGCTCTGGGGCAAAGGGCCACTGGAGCGACCAGGGTTAAAAGGGACTGGGAATCTGAGCTGCTGCGGCCGACCGGCAGTTCCAGGAGGCCGGCCAGCCAGAGAGGGATAGGTCCTTCAGAGGCCAGCTTCTTCTAAGACCCGGTTTACATACAAAACAATGGAAAACAAAGTTCTGGGAGATCATGGCAGCTCTGATGAGCCCAAAACCGTTGAGAAACAAGTGGGGGGTAGGAGTAGGAGGGTAGGAGTTTAAACCCTGCAGCCTGGTATCTGTGATAATTCCCCCTTTCCAGTTCGGCAGACCTGGCTAGATCCACACACAGGTCTGCCTGGGACTGTCCAAGGAACTATTCCATTTCAGTTTGCCGGGAAAGTCCATCAGCGTTACCATTGCTTTTTCCCGGCCTGTACTGAATGTCGAAGTTGAAGGGCTTAGGGGCTAAACTCCACTGCAGCAATCGTCCATTGTCGCCAGGCACTCTGTTGAGCCATACGAGGGGATTATGAACCGTGAGGATGGTGAAAGGCCTCTCATAGAGGTAAGGCTGCAGTTTTTTAAGGGCCCACCCTAGGAAAAGGCACTCCTTCTCCGCCGCTGCATAGCCTACTTCCCTGGGCAACAGCTTTCAGAGTTACAGCTCGTTAAAGATTGGGGTAGTGGTGTCCAAAACCCACAGTTCTAAAAATAGCTCCCCTTCGGCAATTCCAATACCTTCCATCTTGTCTACCCTATAGGCTACCCATTCCCAAAAGAGCAGAACTCTGGGACAAAGAGCTGCTGAAGCAACCAGGGTTGAAGGGGACCAGGAATCCAAGCAGCTGCGATGGACCAGCAGTTCCAGGAGGCTGGACGGCCAGAGAGGGATAGGTCGGTCAGAGACCAGCTTCTTCCAAAATCCGGTTTACATACAAAACAAGGGAAACCAAAGTTCTGGGAGATTGCAGTTGCTCTGAGGAGGGTAGGAGTTTAACCCCTGCAGCCCGGTATCTGTGACAGTCTATAAATACATATGTACACATATAAATACATATGTACATATATATATATATATATATATATATATATATATATATATATATATATGTGTGTTTTCTGACACATCTTTGTCAAGCGTAACAGTTAGCCAGAACTCTGAGGTTGCAGTAATCATTTTAGTGTAAATCACGATTGCGCTCCAGTATTCGCATTTACCTTAAGCTTGTAAAATAAGCACTCCTGACACCCGTAAACAGTTGCAATACACCTGATATCGCTCATGTGAAATAGTTAGCACACCACTCGTAATCTAGCCCTTATTGAATTTAAAATAAGTATCAAATATACATGTTTTTGTGGAAAATACAAGTCTGTTAATTGCCTGAATATATTTGCAAATGGTAATGTTGGACAGAAGAATGAAAGCTGTTGTGCCTATATTGCAATTCATCTTTATTGTCTGAAGAAGTGTAATTTTATTCAATCATAAAACTCTTCTGCTTCTTTATGCCTAAACATTACCTTTGTTCTTGCCTTCTAAGTGTATATGCCAAAAATATTCCCTTTTCTCAAGTTTTCAGAAAGGCTCAAAGGTTTTTCAGAAAAATTTCCTTTAAATTTAAATATATTAAATTGAGAAATAGAAAGAACATATCTTTAACTCTTAGTGTTTTCACAGATTTTAACTTTATATTATTTAGGTAGAACTGAAGTTAAGCAAAAAAATAGTTGCATACCTTTGCATCTTTGCATGTCCCTCTTGTGAATATTTGTCTTTTTTTCATGACTATAAGCTAAAATGTAGTTTGTTTAAGGGAAACAGACTTTTAAATTCCCTTCCATTAATTGAAAATTGTGCAGTAAAGTGAGTATGAAAAAGCAAATAAAAAGCAAAAAGCTAATTGTTTATAGAGGGAATAAATAAATGTGCCCCCTAATGGGGGTTAAGTATTAAATAAACAAAAACCTAAACAAAATATAAAAAGGGGCATTGTACTCTAGAGTTGGTGTCCCTTTAATGTGTTCTCAATTACCATTTTCACCTGCTGGAGTGTATTAACCCCTTAACGACCGAGGACGTGCAGGGTACGTCCTCAAAAAAAAGGCAGTTAATGCCTGAGAACGTACCCTGCACGTCCTCGGTTTGGAAAGCAGCTGGAAGCGATCCTGCTCGCTTCCAGCTGCTTTCCGGTTATTGCAGTGATGCCTCGATATGGAGGCATCCTGCAATAACTTTTTTAAGCCATCCGGTGCAGAGAGAGCCACTCTGTGGCCCTCTCTGCACCGGAGATCGGTGGCTCCCTGCGTTGGTGGGTGGGAGCCGGACCGGGAGGCGGGTGGCGGCCATCGATGGCCCTGGTTATGTGCAGGGGGGGCGGGATCGTGGGCGGGGATGAGCGGGGGCGCGCACGGACGCGCGCGCGTGCACGGGAGGGCGGGGGCGGGCGCGTGCACGGGGAGGGAGCGGGTGGGAACCGCTACACTACAGAAAATGTGTTAATAAAAAATGTTTAAATGCCTCAATATTTAAAAAAAAAAAAAGATCAGCAAGGTGGTGGGGGTTTGTCTGTGTGGGGGGGGAAGCTACACTACAGAAAAAAGCCAAATAAATATAAAAAAAGCACTTTTTTTTTGCAAACTGGGTACTGGCAGACAGCTGCCAGTACCCAAGATGGCCCCCAATGAGGCAGAGGGGATGGTCAGAGAGCGGTTTTGGGGGGATCAGGGAGGTTGGGGGCTAAGGGGGGGATCCTACACCCTAGCATATGTAAAAAAAAAATTTTTTAAAAACCCTTTTATTTTAGTACTGGCAGACTTTCTGCCAGTACTTAAGATGGCGGGGACAATTGTGGGGTGGGGGAGGGAAGGGAGCTGTTTGGGAGGGATCAGGGGGTGGGATGTGTCAGGTGGGAGGCTGATCTCTACACTAAAGCTAAAATTAACCCTGCAAGCTCCCTACAAACTCCCTAATTAACCCCTTCACTGCTAGCCATAATACACGTGTGAGGCGCAGCAGGATTTAGCGGCCTTCTAATTACCAGAAAGCAATGCCAAAGTCATATATGTCTGCTATTTCTGAACAAAGGGGATCCCAGACAAGTATTTACAACCATTTGTGCCATAATTGCACAAGCTGTTTGTAAATGATTTCAGTGAGAAACCTAAAATTGTGAAAAATTTAACTTTTTTTTCAATTTGATCGCATTTGGCGGTGAAATGGTGGCATGAAATATACCAAAATGTGCCTAGATCAATACTTGGGGTTGTCTACTATACTACACTAAAGCTAAAATTAACCCTACAAGCTCCCTAAAAGCTCCCTAATTAACCCCTTAACTGCTGGGCATAATACACTTGTGGTGCGCAGTGGCATTTAGTGGCCTTCTAATTACCAAAAAGCAACGCCAAAGCCATATATGTCTACTATTTCTGAACAAAGGGGATCCCAGAGAAGAATTTACAACCATTTATGCCATAATTGCACAAGTTGTTTGTAAATAATTTCAGTGAGAAACCAAAAGTTTGTGAAAAAAATTGTGAAAAAGTGAACGATTTTTTGTATTTGATCGCATTTGGCGGTGAAATGGTGGTATGAAATATACCAAAATTGTCCTAGATCAATACTTTGGGATGTCTACTAAAAAAAAATATATACATGTCAAGGGATATTCAGGGATTCCTGAAAGATATTAGTGTTCTAATGTAACTAGCGCTAATTTTGGAAAAAAGTGGTTTAGAAATAGCAAAGTGCTACTTGTATTTATGGCCCTATAACTTGCAAAAAAAGCAAAGAACATGTAAACATTGGGTATTTCTAAACTCAGGACAAAATTTTGAAACTATTTAGCATGGGTGTTTTTTGGTGGTTGTAGATATGTAACAGATTTTGGGGGTCAAAGTTAGAAAAAGTGTGTTTTTTTCAATTTTTTCCTCATATTTTATATTTTTTTTTATAGTAAATTATAAGATATGATGAAAATAATGGTATCTTTAGAAAGTCCATTTAGTGGCGAGAAAAACGGTATATAATATGTGTGGGTACAGTAAATGAGTAAGAAGAAAATTACAGCTAAACACAAACACCGCAAAAATGTAAAAATAGCCTTGGTCCCAAACGGACAGAAAATGGAAAAGTGCTGTGGTCATTAAGGGGTTAAACTATTTGCAAACAGCTCTTTTCCATTTTATTTTGTCACTTGAAAAAGTTGCTTTTGATTGTTGAAACCACCTATACTGAAAATATGAATACTGCAGTATATTATATGGAAAACAAGAAGCAACATAAATTAACCTTTCAGTGTGAGTGTGAGGTATCTGTAATAGCTGGTTTTGCTCATTGACCACCCCATACACGCATAATTAAAATTCAAATACATACACTAGCTGTTAGCCTTTAAGTAAATAGGTAGATATAACCTGGGCAGGTCTGCTAATCCTTTAGGCTCAGCCAATTTAAATGGGCATGTTCTTGAGATCATAAATGTAGATCATACATGTAATACTTTGTATATTAAATTACAAGCAATTGGGAACACACTTAGTCAATAGTACTTTGTCAATTTAACTTTTAAATGCTCACTTCACTGCATAATTTTCAAGGCAGAGAAAAAAATATAAAATGTTTAGTGTTCCTTTAAGTAAGGGATAATCAGAATGAGAGGGAAAACAATGGAGCCATTGTAATACAAAATGTAAGGAGAATGCAACAAACTCTCCAACCCAGGAACTGCTGTAGACATTTGATGATATGTTTACATATTTATTTATTTTTTAGGCTTTATATCACTCTTTCATTTGGATAACAGCAACAATAAAAATATTTTGTCTGCCAAAAAGGTTCCTTCCCATAAGATTCATCCTGTTTATTTGAACAGATACTAGCATACAAGATCCCATTCTATTTTGCTTTAAAACATTTGATACATGAATTACATTTTTTTCTGCCAACACTTAGTTGCCAGGGGAATATGATCAATGATTGCCAAACACTGTAATTAGTAACAAAAATAAATGTTCATTATAGTGTGCAACTATTTATTGGTAAAGCTTTCAAAAGAAATGCCAATTCCAATATTTATAGTTTTCTCATTCTCCATGCCAACATTTGCTCAGCCCCTCAGGTTCCATAAATACGTCTTTTGCAATGCTAGGTAAACAGCTCTATAGAATTGAAGCAATATCTCAAACCTTAATTTAAAGTAAAACCTGGAGAATAAATAAGTGTCTGGCCACAGGTGTTACTGACAATCATATCCATGCATGTTATTATGTGAAATAAACAATCTGCAACTACATAAATCAAGTCATTTCAATTGTATCCCAGATTGAATCAGCTACTTATGACCTATAGTTTGTTTTGAGTTTTTTTTTTGTTCATTTTTTTAATAGCTCAACAAGAGAGTGTTCATGGATGAAAATTAAACAGCATGTAAAGAGCTTTTGAAACCCTGAAGAGCTCTCTCTTATGCACAGCTAAATGGAAAACAAAATTTGATTGCCGGTTTAAAAAGACCTGTCCCAATAAGCCCCATTCTGTTTAACAAAAGGTATCCATGGAATTCATTTTGATAGCTATGCAGTTTACTGTACAGATTTAATTATAGCAAACCCACTAGATTTCATTATACCATTGGTTGACAGCAATGAATATGCAGATTACTTACTTCAGTCCAAAATTGAAAAACCTGTCAAAACTTTGCATAATATTATTAAAATGGAAAACAATAGTACACTAAAAGTGCAATGTTGTTTTAATGAAAATAGATTTGCCCATGTCCATTAACTTAAAAGGACAGGCAACCCCCCAAAAAAATTCATGATTTGGATAGAACATGCAATTTTAATTCACTTTGTATCTGCCTGATGAAATGACCGGTTGTGGTCGAGAAACGCGTTGCATATCAATAAAGAGTTCATCTTTTTAAAGCTTTTTGGAAGTTGACAGTTTGCTTGCAGCCCCAGCTTTACTCCATATGCTGCCAGGGAGAAGCTTTACTCCATATGCTGCCGGGGAGAAGCTTTACTCCATATGCTGCCGGGGAGAAGCTTTACTCCATATGCTGCCGGGGAGAAGCTTTAATCCATATGCTGCCTGGGAGAATACACTTCCTATCCTGTATTTGACAAACGATACAGTGAAGCAGTGAACTAGCCACTGTTAAGTGCTAGACTGCCTGAGAGCACTGGTCATAGTACAGTGCATTGGATTCCGGTAAGCCCTTATTACCACTTTTTCACACCCATTTACAAGGGACATACCACACTATGAGGCACCCTCTTTTTGCTTCAATTTTATAGATTCACCTTACACCGGGTCAAGGGGAGCAGCCTCAGCTATCAATTTCTACATTGAACATTAGCAGAGATAATTACAGCTGAACCGTATCCATTCATTTGTGGAAAAGGAACAATTTGGGAACATTTGTTTTTTATTATTATATTTATTATTTTTTATTTCATATTTTTGCTTTATAGAGAGCGCACCTCTTTTAAGATCCCCTCCTGGGTTCTTTATATCATACCATTTTAATCAACTTTCCAATTTAATTATATTATCAAATTTGCTCCATTCTCTTGTTATCCTTTGCTGAATGAACATTGGCAGCTAGCCAAAAACATTTACGGCTAGATTTAGAGTTTTGTCGGTAATGACCCGCGTAGCTAAGGCTGGCTTTTTTCCCCCCGCACCTTTTAAATACCGCTGGTATTTAGAGTTCACAGAAGGGCTGCTTTAGGCTCCAAAAAGGGAGCGTATAGCATAATTTACCGCCACTGCAACTCTAAATACCAGCGGTGCTTACGGACGCGGCCAGCTTCAAAAACGTGCTCGTGCACAATTCCCCCATAGGAAACAATGGGACAGTTTGAGCTGAAAAAAAACCTAACATCTGCAAAAAAGCAGCGAAAAAAGCAGCATTCAGCTCCTAACGCAGCCCCATGGTTTCCTATGGGGAAACACTTCCTAAGTCTGCACCTAACACCCTAACATGTACCCCGAGTCTAAACACCCCTAGCCTTACACTTATTAACCCCTAATCTGCCACCCCCGCTATCGCTGACCCCTGCATATTATTATTAACCCCTAATCTGCGGCTCCGTACACCGCCGCAACCTACATTATCCCTATGTACCCCTAATCTGCTGCCCTTAACACCGCCGACCCCTATATTATATTTAGTAACCCCTAATCTGCCCCCTTCAACATCGCCAACACCTACCTACACTTATTAACCCCTAATCTGCCGACCGAACCTCACCGCTACTATAATAAAGTTATTAACCCCTAATCCGCCTCACTCCAGCCTCAATAACCCTATAATAAATAGTATTAACCCCTAATCTGCCCTCCCTAACATCACCGACACCTAACTTCAAGTATTAACCCCTAATCTGCCGACCGGACCTCACCGCTACTATAATAAATCTATTAAGCCTTAAAGCTAAGTCTAACCCTAACCCTAACACCCCCCTAAATTAAATATAATTTTATTCTAACGAAATAAATTAATTCTTATTAAATAAATTATTTCTATTTAAAGCTAAATACTTACCTGTAAAATAAATCCTAATATAGCTACAATATAAATTATAATTATATTGTAGCTATTTTAGGATTAATATTTATTTTACAGGCAACTTTGTATTTATTTTAACCAGGTACAATAGCTATTAAATAGTTAATAACTATTTAATAGTTACCTAGTTAAAATAATTACAAATTACCTGTAAAATAAATCATAACCTAAGTTACAATTAAACCTAACACTACACTATCAATAAATAAATTAAATAAAATACCTACAATTAAACCTACCACTACACTATCAATAAATTAATTAAATACAATACCTACAAATAAATACAATTAAATAAACTAACTAAAGTACAAAAAATAAAAAAGAACTAAGTTACAAAAAATAAAAAAATATTTACAAACATTAGAAAAATATTACAACAATTTTAAACTAATTACACCTACTCTAAGCCCCCTAATAAAATAACAAAGCCCCCAAAATAAAAAAATGCCCTACCCTATTCTAAAATTAAAATAGAAAAGCTCTTTTACCTTACCAGGCCTTAAAAGGGCCTTTGCGGGGCATGACCCAAAGAATTCAGCTCTTTTGCCTGGAAAAAAAAACATACAATACCCACCCAACATTACAACCCACCACCCACATACCCCTAATCTAACCCAACCCCCCCTTAAATAAACCTAACACTAAGCCCCTTAAGATCTTCCTACCTTATCTTCCCCCACGCCGGGTATCACCGATCCATCCAGAAGAGCCTCCGAAGACTTCATCCAAGCCCAAGCGGGGGCTGAAGATGTCCATCCTCCGGCTGAAGTCTTGATCCAAGCAGCGGCTGAAGAAGTCCATCTTCGGGCAGAAGTCTTCATCCTATCCGGGCAGAAGAGGACATCCGGACCGGCAGACATCTTCATCCAAGCGGCATCTTCTATGTTCTTCCATCCGATGACGAGCGGCTCCATCTTCAAGACCTCCGGCACGGATCCATCCTCTTCTTCCGACGACTAGACGACGAATGAAGGTTCCTTTAAGGGACATCATCCAAGATGGCGTCCCTCGATTTCCGATTGGCTAATAGGATTCTATCAGCCAATTGGAATTAAGGTAGGAAAATTCTGATTGGCTGATGGAATCAGCCAATCAGATTCAAGTTCAATCCGATTGGCTGATCCAATCAGCCAATCAGATTGAGCTTGCATTCTATTGGCTGTTCCGATCAGCCAATAGAATGTGAGCTCAATCTGATTGGCTGATCCAATCAGCCAATCGGATTGAACTTGAATCTGATTGGCTGATTCCATCAGCCAATCAGAATTTTCCTACCTTAATTCTGATTGGCTGATAGAATCCTATCAGCCAATCGGAATTTGAGGGACGCCATCTTGGATGACGTCCCTTAAAGGAACCTTCATTCGTCGTCTAGTCGTCGGAAGAAGAGGATGGATCCGCGCCAGAGGTCTTGAAGATGGAGCCACTCGTCATCGGATGGAAGAACTTAGAAGATGCCGCTTGGATGAAGATGTTTGCCGGTCCGGATGTCCTCTTCTGCCCGGATAGGATGAAGACTTCTGCCCAAAGATGGACTTCTTCAGCCGCCGCTTGGATCAAGACTTCAGCCAGAGGATGGATGTCTTCAGCCCCCGCTTGGGCTTGGATCAAGACATCGGAGCCTGGACCGATCGGTGATACCCGGTGTGGTGAAGATAAGGTAGGAAGATCTTCAGGGGCTTAGTGTTAGGTTTATTTAAGGGGGGTTTGGGTTAGATTAGGGATATGTGGGTGGTGGGTGGTAATGTTGGGGGGGTATTGTATGGTTTTTTTACCAGGCAAAAGAGCTGAATTCTTTGGGGCATGCCCCGCAAAAGGCCCTTTTAAGGGCTGGTAAGGTAAAAGAGCTTTTCTATTTTAATTTTAGAATAGGGTAGGGCATTTTTTTTTATTTTGGGGGGCTTTGTTATTTTATTAGGGGGCTTAGAGTAGGTGTAATTAGTTTAAAATTGTTGTAATATTTTTCTGATGCTTGTAAAAAAAAAAAATTTTTTGTAACTTAGTTCTTTTTTATTTTTTTGTACTTTAGTTAGTTTATTTAATTGTATTTATTTGTAGGTATTGTATTTAATTAATTTATTGATAGTGTAGTGTTAGGTTTAATTGTAACTTAGGTTAGGATTTATTTTACAGGTAATTTTGTAATTATTTTAACTAGGTAACTATTAAATAGTTATTAACTATTTAATAGCTATTGTACCTGGTTAAAATAAATACAAAGTTGCCTGTAAAATAAATATTAATCCTAAAATAGCTAAAATATAATTATAATTTATATTGTAGCTATATTAGGATTTATTTTACAGGTAAGTATTTAGCTTTAAATAGGAATCATTTATTTAATAAGAGTTAATTTATTTTGTTAGATTTAAATTATATTTAATTTAGGGGGGTGTTAGGGTTAGACTTAGCTTTAGGGGTTAATACATTTATTAGAGTATCGGTGAGGTCCGGTCGGCAGATTAGGGGTTAATAATTGTAGGTAGGTGGAGGCGACGTTGGGGGCGGCAAATTAGGGGGTAATAAAAATTATGTAGGGGTCGGCGATGTTAGGGGCAGCAGATTAGGGGTACATAGGGATAATGTAGGTGGCGGCGGTGTGCGGTCGGCAGATTAGGGGTTAAAAAAATTTAATAGAGTGGCGGCGATGTGGGAGGGGCCTCGGTTTAGGGGTACATAGGTAGTTTATGGGTGTTAGTGTACTTTAGAGCACAGTAGTTAAGAGCTTTATGAACCAGCGTTATCCCAGAAAGCTCTTAACTCCTGGCTTTTTTCTGCGGCTGGAGTTTTGTCGTTAGATTTCTAACGCTCACTTCAGCCACGACTCTAAATACCGGCGTTAGAAAGATCCCATTGAAAAGATAGGATACGCAAATGGTGTAGGGGGATCTGCGGTATGGAAAAGTTGCGGCTGCAAAGTGAGCGTTAGACCCTTTCCTGACTGACTCCAAATACCAGCGGGCGGTAAAAACCAGCGTTAGGAGCCTCTAACGCTGGTTTTGACGGCTAACGCCAAACTCTAAATCTAGGCGTTAGTTAGCCAATTACAAGAGACAAAATGTGTGCAGGCACCAATCAGCAGCTAGCTCCCACTAGTGTAGGGTATGTGCATATTCTTTTTAAACAAGAGATATCAAGAGAACAAAGCACATTTTAAAACAGAAGTGAATTTACAAGTGTCTTAAAATTACATGCTCTATAAGAATCATGCAAGTTTAATGTTGACTTTCCTATCCCTTTAAGGACATATTTTTAGTACAAATTGTGTAGAATCTTGTGATCTATTGACCAGCACTTAAACTTCAGATAGAGCATATAATTTTAAACAACTTTCCAATGTTCTACTATTATATAATTTTCTTTAATTCTCTTGGTATCCTTTATTGAAAAACATTTCTCGGAAGGCTCAGGAGCAGCAATGCATTACTGGAAGCTAACTGCTCTTCACTGCAAATATATGCCCCACACAATGGGCAAGATTACAAATTTTACGCAATTTTGGTATCACATATACAGCGCCGCATATAAATGCGGCACGTATATTTCACACGTCGGCCGCAATTTTGACTCCCATAAGCTAACATAGAACTGCGTCGCAAATCGGTATTACATATACAGCAAATATGGAGATATTTTACTCCAGTTTCACCTCGCCACACATAGGCAGGCGCAGCAATCCTGGCGCTGAATGTGTGAGCGTAACTCCTGTAACTGCCTGTAAATATTAACTAACACCTAACGCATGCACAATATTTACCTCCTGAAAATAACTAAAACCTAATGCATGTGCAATATCTATCTACCTGTCAACTGCAATCCCCCACCGCAGTAACTAAGAAAGTATATTAACCCCTAATCCACCATTAACACACATCAGAACTAATAATAAAAGTATTAACCCCTAAACTGACAACCCCCCACAAAGCAATATGCCTAATTAAACTATTAACCTGTAATCCGCCATTCACACACATCGCAAACTACCTATTAAAACAATTAACCCCTAATCTGCCAAACCAACACAACACAATAATCCTTATAAATCTATTAACCCCTAAACTGCCAAACCCCACAATGCAATATTGCTAAAAGATCTATTAACCCCTAAACCGCCAAACCCCAAAATGCAAATAACTAATTACTAAGCCCCCTAACCTAACACCCCCTAAATTAACCCCATTACATAAATAAAAATAATACTAAATTGCAATTACAATAAAAGAAGACTAGCATTACTTTAAAAAGCTTAGTGAGGATTTTTAGCTTGATATAACCGTTCTATGAGCTCTGGAATTAAAGTGAGAGGGTACCTGTTCTTAATAGTCCTTTTGTTTAACTCCCTGTAGTCAATTATCGGTCTTGAGTGTTGAGTCCTTATTTTTGACAAAAAAGAGACCTGCAGGTGATGTGGATGGCCTAATAAAGCCTTTGTGTATGTTGTCCTGTTTTTAAGTGGGCTAGTTCTGGTTGACTGAGCTGATACAAGTGCCCATATTGAATTGTAACACCAGGTTGTAAGTCAATTGGGCAGTCGTATATACGATGGGGTGGCAGACTTTCTGCCTCTTTTTTTACTAAATACATCCGTAAAGTCGACATATTCCTCAGGTAAAATGGTCTTTCTATCTGGAAGTTGGAGGAGTACATATTGAGGGTAGTAATACAGTACAAAAGAATATAGAACCCCAAGCTGCGCTTCTCAGAATGAATCAAATACTTTGTCAAAGTCCTATACCAGCTCATAAAAATGTCCCTTATAGGATCCGCTGATGTTAGATATTATCTCAGGGTAAAGGTATTTGCTTAAACTGTATAAAGCCAAGGTAGATGCGTTAAGGAGAATGTAACAACTCTATATCCAATGGGAATTAACAGACAATGCAAGGATTGTTATAAAAAATACTACAATACAGTGATAAGTGAGACTCTGTAGACAAAAATAAATAAATAAGTGATATATAAATAAACAATATACAATATTGGTGTGTTAAAATATGATACAGAATCAATCTTTAGACAAACACAGTAGTTATAGGGATAAATATACTTTCCAAATGTGGTGTAACAAGTGGGTGCTGCTCCAGAGTTAGACCCAGGGCTGTGATCCTGATCTTGAAAGCAGCTACAAAACAAAAGAAGACACAGAGCGCATCCCACTCTAAGTGTAACACCGTTTTATTTTGACAAACAATCAAAGCGTGTAAATCGCACGTACAATGTAAAAAAAGTTTAAAAGCAAAATCACCAAGTCCAAGTCCGTTTGGCCGGATGCTGGGGGTGTATTCTCCGTCACCTCATTGGCTTAATCCTCAGGTAAGCTTCCGGAAAGCCGTGAGGGGACTCGCCGTATCGAAGGATACTCCGTATTCAGCACCGGCGTTTCAGTGACCGGAAGAGGGTGTTGATGCCACCTCAACGTATTTCCTCAGGCTACGATCTGACTTTTTCAAGAGGATATATCGTACTGAGTAGTTGTAATCCCTTTTAAAAGGCTCGGGTTGGGCGCGCCTCCCAATGGAGGGTAGTAAGTTTGTTGACAAAAAGGTGAGGTGAAGGAAAGCTGAACAGTTGTCCAATCGATGTTTGGTTGATGCTAGCGTATCCATTGAATTCCTAAAACAATAGGGAAAAGGGGAGATGGTAAGAAATCAAACATAATAAATTCAAAATGCCCATCAGGTGTCTTTACTAGTATAGGAATGGTTTGATGTGTATTGATTTCTGTTCTAATGATGGAACCATCAATGACACAAATAGACAGACACAGGTTTATGCTTCAAAACCAAAGGAATTTTATTTTTAACAACTAAAGTCTTATCAATAAAGTTGCCATATGCTCCGGAATCTATAATGGACTCAGCAGTCAAGTTGTCTTGTTCCCACTGTAAACATAGAAATAAAAGACAATATGATTGTGTATTATCAGTGGTTTGAGAGGTGTATATGGATTGGAACTTACATTTCTTATTTTTTTCAGAAGAATGTGACAGTCCTTTACTGTATGTACCGGATTTCCACAGTACATGCACAACTGTTTTTTCCTCCTATGATTTCTTTCTTCAGTGGTCAAGGTTCCCCTGATAACCCCAACCTCCACAGGCTCCTCTGTGGTTTTAGAGGTGAATGGTGATTGGATGGTACTGCTGTAACTTTTGTAGTTGGGTTCTGTGTGGTAGCGTTCTGACATCCTTTCTCTGAGTCTTCTGTCAATCTGAATACTCAGTTATATTAATGAATCCAAGGTCTTCGGTAAATCTGTACGAGCAAGCTCGTCTTAAATGGATTCTGCGAGACCCAATCTAAATTGATTCCTAAGAGCAATAGGATTCCACTGGGAATTGGTTGCACATTGCTAAAAAGTCTGTTATGTACTCTTTGACAGGGCGCTTGCATTGTCTTAGGCTGGCATGGTGTCTTCAGCTGTCATTTGTACATTTGTATCATGATATAGTTCATCCATGCTACTAAAGAAATCATCCAAAGAGCCTAGTATTGGGTCATCATTTTCATAGAACGTATCTGCCCAGACCCTTGGTTTACCTCTCAAAAAAGATATTAGGGTCAATACCTTCACCCTTTTGGTGCAGTAGGTCTTGGGTTTTAAATTAAATAATAGGAGACATGCATTTTTGAATTGCCTATAACTTCTTCATGTCACCTGATTAAGGTTCTGGGAGTGATACTTGCGGTTCTTGGTTAGACTCAATTTGGGAGGTTTTAAGTGCTATGTAATCTCTGATAATTGTACGTAAGGATTGATTCTCTACTTCAAGATCTCTGAGACCTTGGCCCATTTGATCCACCTTCTGCACCAAATTGTACACTAATTGAGGGAGTTCTGCTGGATAATTTATGTTTTTTGGCTTAGAATTATGTAATGATATAGCTCTGGGAGCAAAATTTAGGAACACAACTGCAGAACTGATCTGGTAAGGTATTGTGCCTTGTAATTAGGTATTTAAATCACTTCTGACAGAAAAATAACTACTTATTATTGAAGTAATACACACTAGGCGATAGTTAAAATTAATTCAAATTATCTTGTGGTAATATCAGAAAACGATATCTGAAATGCCAGACTTTTAGATAAGTATCCAAAAAATTCAAATCCAAGATACAATGTAATTTTGAGTTGATTCAAAAATGACTTGCTGAGAGTTTTAGAAGTGCTCCTGCTGGTGTGTATTCTTAATTCGGACTGAGCCGATACCATCAAAGGCTAAGGAATGTGTCTTCACTTATGACAAGGAAGAAGGGGCAGAGCTAAATCCATTTCAGAGATATGGAGTTGCATTGGATCTTCGTGGATACTTATAACAAAGTATTTGAAAGACAGGAGACTTGAAGAAGTTGAATACGGCTTTTTTGAAAGCTGAGTCTGTGGATCAGAGCGGTTTGTATGGCAGAAGCGGAAAAGCAGACACCTGACAGGCAAGGTTCTGTGTTCACAGAAGAGACAGGTACTGCAGAGTTTGTAATCCTGCTTCGGATGTTAGTAGGAATTATGCGGAAGGTTAGTACTGTAGTGGTTAACAAACTGAAGCAAGGTATGATTCAATTAGTCCAGGATAATAAGTTAGGAAAGCTTGAATTAAGTGGTACATCCTTAGGTTGATACAGTGAACAAAGACTTGTCACGATAATCCAACAATCCGCTTTAGGGAGTAGAGTAGTCTCAGTATCTGTAAATGTTAGGAATCTAGTATCAAACATAAAGCTGGCTGGATGAGCTCAGGAATGATGCTAACACAGAATTCTAAACACCTGAAAGTGGGTGCGTTAGAGAGGATTGTGACATGACCCCCCCTTCAAACAAGCTGTCCTACAGCTTGAGGCCGTGGCTGGTCCGGAAACCTCTGATGAAAGAGAGACACCAATCTAGGGGCTTTGAGATTGGTAGATTGTTCCCAAGTATCATCTTCTGGTGAGTACCCCTTCCATCTAGCCAGATATTGTAACTGTCCTCTGCAGAATCTGGAATCCAGTAATGAGCGTACTTCATATTCCTCAGTATCTAACAGTTGTGGAGTGGGAAGTACAATAGGTCCTGAAGTCCTCAAAGGTCGAGAAGGTTTCAACATAGACACATGAAATGTAGGATGTATGTCAGAGATGGAGGTAACTGAAGTGTGACTGCATTAGTGATAACAAACCTCTGTATAGAAAAGGGTCCGATGAATAGTCCACCCAACTTTTTACTAAGAATCTGGAGCTTAAGGTTTTTTGTAGATAGCCATACAAGATTACAAACCACATAGACTGGTGGAGTCCATCTAGGAAGATAGTAATATCTCTTCTGGGTCTGTTGTGCATCCAGAATGTTTTGACGAAGGTTCTTGAAGTTGTCCGAAAGTAAGTTAGACAACTCATCAACCATAGGTGAGGCGGATGCTCTCTGAGAGATGTAAATAAGGTAGCCGGATGGAAACCGTAATTGGCATAAAAAAGAGTCATCTTAGCTGAAGAATTCATAGAATTATTAAAAGCATATTCTGCCATAGGAAGGTACCGAACCCAAACACCTTTTTTATAGGAGCAATAACACCTCAAATATTGCTCCAACCACTGATTTAATCTTCCAGCTTGACCATTGGTCTGTGGATGGAAAGAAGTGCTAAATCAGTGATCAATATGTCAATTTTCACAGAGTTTCCTCCAGAAATGTGAGGTGAACTGGGTACCTCGGTCTGTGGTTAGAATGGGTGGTATTCCATGAAGCTGTACAATATTATTTAGAAATAGCTGAGTATCTCAGATGATGTTGGAAGCTTAGGGTAAGGTATAAAATGTGCCATTTTACTAAAGAGATCAATCAGCACAAGAATAGTGTTTTGGTTTTCTGACATTGGAAGTTCAACTATAAATTCCATACAGACATGATGTCAGGGTCCCTCTGGAATAGGTAGCGGAATCAGAAGTCCATAAAGTGGTCTTTTCTCAGACTTAGAGGTGGCTCATATAGTACAAGTCTGTACATACTCCTTAACTGATCCTTTCATGGCTGGCCACCAGAAGTCTCTTGCAATGGGTAGTAGATTCAGGAGTAATTTGAGGAAGCACTTCTTTACAAAAAGAGTGATTGATTTATGGAATAAACTTCCTCAAGAGGTAGTAGCAACAAACACTGTGGGGGACTTTAAAAATGCATGGGACAAGCATAAGGCTATCCTACGAACTAGTTAAGTTTATACTGTTAGGTAAGGTCGGGCAGACTTGCTGGGCCTATGGCTTTTATCTGCTGTCAATATCTATGTTTCTATGTTTCAATGTTAGTCAAGGTTCGGTGTTCACCCGGATGTCCAGAGAGGGGTGAGTCATGATGGAATTTAAGTATCATCGGTCTTAAATTTGCAGGAATATATAGTCTGTTTTCATGGTAATACATCCCATCACCCTTTTTAGCTAGGCATTGTATTGGGATGTCATTGTCGGAATTTAAATATTGTTTTAGTTCTTCTGCTGGGTTCATAATTTTGGAAAAATAGGCAACGGGGTGTATTGGTTCTGTTAGTGATGTGCATTGTGATAAGACAGCACCTAAGATGTAATCTGAGGAATCCACCTCCAAGCTCTATTGCAGCTTTGGGTCAGGAAACCGGAGTATGGGTGCTGTAGCGAAACTATGTTTTAGTGTGTTGAAAGCAGTAGAAGCTTCTGAAGTCCAATGAAATGGTATGGTAGAACTTGTGAGTCGTGTCAGAGGCTTTACAAACTTTGAGAATTCTTTAATGAATTTCCTATAATAATTAGATAATCCGAGGAAACGTTGAAGGTCTTTTTTATTTGATTGTACAGGCCAGTCTATAATGGTCTCAACTTTATCGTCTTGCATACGAATCCTGCTCGGAGTGATATAATAGCCAAGAAAATAAATCTCAGTGGAATGAAAGACACACTTCTCCGGTTTAGCAAATAAGTTATGGACTCTGAGCCTGGACAACACCCAATGGACGTGTTTGACTTGATCTTGTTTGTTATTGGAAAATATGAGAATATCGTCAAGGTACACCATAATACAGACGTCAAGCAAATCTCTGAGCACGTCATTGATAAAATGCTGAAAAGTGGCTGGGGCATTGCATAGCCCAAAAGGCATGACCAGGTATTCATATAAACTATATCTAGTCCTAAACGCCGTCAACCACTCATCCCCCTCTCGAATGCGTACAAGGTTATACACACTGCAGAAGTCGAGCTTAGTGAAGATTTTAGCTTGATATAACAGTTCTAGGAGTTCTGGAATTAAAGGGAGAGGGTACCTGTTCTGTATTTTTGTTTAATTCCCTGTAGTCAATATTCGGTCTGAGTGTTGAGTCCATATTTTTGACAAAAAAGAGTTCTGCACCTGCAGGTGATGTGAATGGCCTAAAAAAAGCCTTTGTATATGTTGTCCTCTAGATAAGTTTTTAAGTGGTCTAGTTCTGGTTGACTGAGCTGATACAAGTGCTCATATGGAATTGTAACACCAGGTTGGACGTCTATTGGGCAGTCGTATATACGATGGGGTGGAAGACTTTCTGCCTCTTTTTTATTTAATACATCCGTAAAGTCTACATGTTCCTCTGGTAAAATGGTCTTTGTATCTGGAAGTTGGAGGAATAGATGCTGAGGGTTGTAGGTTTGTTGACAAAAAGGTGAGGTGAAGGAAACCTGAAGAGTTCTCCAATCAATGTTTGGCTGATGTTAGCATATCCATTGAATTCCTAAAACAATAGGGAAAAGGGGAGATGGTAAGTCATCAAACGTAATAAATTCAACATGACCATCAGGTGTCTTTATTAGTATAGGAATGGTTTGATGTGTAATGGATCTTGTTCTAATGGTGGAGCCATCAATTACACGAATAGACACAGGTTTATGCTTCAAAACCAAAGGAATTTTATTTTTAACAACTAAATGGCCAGATTACGAGTTTTGCAATATGAGCGGCTCTGTAATAATTTACAGGTTATTTTCACCGCTCACCTTTAATAGTGCTGCTATTATAGGTTTGCAAAAACCTGGCGTTAGCAGGCAATATGGCAGCGTTGAGCTCCATACTGCACACAAATACCAGCGCTGCTTTGAGTTGGTTTTACGTTCTCATGCACAATTTCCCCATAGACATCAATGGGGAGAGCCAGCTAAAAAAAAGCCTAACACCTGCAATAATGGAGCGTAAAGCTCCGTAACAAAGCCCCATTGATTCCTATGTGGAAAGAAAATTTATGCTTAAACCTTACACCCTAACATAAACCCCGAGTCTAAACACCCCTAATCTGCTGCCCCTGACATCACCGCCACCTACCTACACTTATTAACCCCTAATCTGCCACCCCCAATGTCGCCGCCACCTACATAAATTTATTAACCCCTAATCTGACGCCCCCAATGTCGCCGCCACCACTATACTAAAGTTATTAACCCCTAAACCTCTGGCCGCCCACATCACTAACACTAAATAAATATATTAACCCTTAAACCAAACCCTAAGTCTAAACCTAACCTAACACCCCTAAATTTAATATAATTAAAAAAAAATCTAAATGCAAATTACTATTATTACCTAAATAATTCCTATTTAAGACTAAATACTTACCCATAAAATAAACCCTAAGCTATCTACAATATAACTAATAGTTACATTGTAGCTATCTTAGGTTTTATTTTTATTTTACAGGTAAGTTTGTATTTATTTTAACTAGGTAGAATAGTTAGTAAATAGTTATTAACTATTTACTAGCTACCTAGTTAAAATAAATACAAATTTACCTGTAAAAAAAAACATAACCTGAGTTACACTAACACCTAACATTACAATAAAATTAAATAAATTAAATTAACAAAATACATTTATCTAAATTATAGAAAATAATAAACATTAAATTACACAAAATAAAAAAGAAATTATCAAATATTTAAACTAATTACACCTAATCTAATAGCCCTATCAAAATTAAAAAGCCCCCCAAAATAATCTGCCAATGGCCCTCAAAAGGGCATTTTGCGGGGCATTGCCCCAAAGAAATCAGCTCTTTTACCTGTAATAAAAAATACAAACAGCCCCTCAACTGTAAAACCCACCACCCACACAACCAACCCGCCCCCCCAAAAAAAACAACTAACTAAAAAACCTAAGCTCCTCATTGCCTGAAAAGGGCATTTGGATAGGCATTGCCCTTAAAAAGGCATTTAGCTCTTTTACATTGCCAAAAGTCCCTAATCTAAAATTAAAACCCACCCAATAAACCCTTAAAAAAACCTAACACTAACACCCGAAGATCAACTTACAGTTTTTGAAGACCGGACATCCATCCTCAACGAAATTGGGAGAAGTCTTCATCCAAGCGGCAAGAAGTTCTCAACGAAGCCGGGAGAAGTCTTCATCCAAGCAGCAAGAAGTCCTCAATGAAGCCGGGAGAAGCCTTCATCCAAACGGCAAGAAGTCGTCCTCCAGGCGGGCAGAAGTCTTCATCCAGACTGCATCTTCTATCTTAATCCATCCGACGTGGAGCGGCTCCATCTTCAAGACATCCATTGCGGAGCATCCTCTTCTTTCAATGGTTCTTGAACAATGAAGGTTCCTTTAAATGACGTCATCCAAGATGGCGTCCCTTGAATTCCGATTGGCTGATAGAATTCTATCATCCAATCGGAATTAAAGGGTAAAAAATCCTATTAGCTGATTGGATCAACCAATAGGATGAAGCTTTAATCCTGTTGCCTAAACCATTCAGCCAATAGGATTGAGCTCACATTCTATTGGCTGATTGGAACAGCCAATAGAATGCAAGCTCAATCCTATTGGCTGATCCAATCAGCCAATAGGATTAAAGCTCAACCCTATTGTCTGATCCAATCAGCCAATAGGATTTTTTACCCTTTAATTCCGATTAGCTGATATAATTCTTATCAGCCAATTGGAATTCAAGGGACACCATCTTGGATGACGTCATGTAAAGGAACCTTCATTGTTCAAGAACCATCGAAAGAAGAGGATGTTCCGTGCCGGATGTCTTGAAAATGGAGCCGCTCTGCGTTTGAAGGATGAAGATAGAAGATGCCATCTAGATGAAGACTTCTGCCTGCCTGGAGGGCGACTTCTTGCCGCATGGATGAAGACTTCTCCTGACTTCGTTGAGGACTTCTTGCCGCTTAGATGACGACATCTCCCAGCTTTGTTGAGGATGGATGTCCGGTCTTTAAAAACTGTAAGTGGATCTTCCGGGGTTAGTGTTAGGTTTTTTAACGGTTTATTGGGTGGGTTTTATTTTTAGATTAGGGACTTTTGGCAATGTAAAAGAGCTAAATGCCCTTGTAAGGGCAATGCCCATCCAAATGCCCTTTTCAGGGCAATGGGGAGCTTAGGTTTTTTAGTTAGTTTTTTTAAGGAGGTGTTGGTTGTGTGAGTGGTGAGTTTTACTTTTGAGGGGTTGTTTGTATTTTTTTATTACAGGTAAAAGAGCGGATTTCTTTGGGGCAATGCCCCGCAAAAGGCCCTTTTAAGGCTAGGGTTTTTTTATTTTGGGGGGCTTTTTTATTTTGATAGGGCTATTAGATTAGGTGTAATTAGTTTAAATATTTGATCATTTCTTTTTTATTTTGTGTCATTTAATGTTTATTATTTTCTGTAATTTAGATAAATGTATTTTGTTAATTTAATTTATTTAATTTTATTGTAATGTTAGGTGTTAGTGTAACTCAGGTTAGGTTTTATTTTACAGGTAAATTTGTATTTATTTTAACTTGTTAGCTAGTAAATAGTTAATAACTATTTACTAACTATTCTACCTAGTTAAAATAAATACAAACTTATATGTGAAATAAAAATAAAACCTAAGCTAGCTACAATGTAACTATTAGTTATATTGTAGCAAGCTTAGGGTTTATTTTATAGGTAAGTATTTAGTTTTAAATAGGAATTATTTAGTTAATAATAGTAATTTTTATTTACATGTATGTTAATTAAATTAAAGTTAGTGGGTGTTAGGGTTAGGGTTAGACTTAGGGTTACGTTTAGGGGTTTATAAGTTTAGTATAGTGGCGGCGACATTGGGGGCGGCAGATTAGGGGTTAATAAGTGTAATGTAGGTGGTGGCGATGTTAGGGGCAGCAGATTAGGGGTTAATAAGTGTAGGTAGGTGGCGGCGACATTGGGGGCGGCAGATTAGGGGTTAATAAAAGTAGAAAGGTGGTGGCGACATTGGGGGCAGCGAATTAGGGGTTAATAAGTGTAGGTAGGTGGCGGCAACATTCTGGATGGCAGATTAGAGGTTAATAAATGTATAGGTAGGTGGCGGCGACATTGGGGGTGGCAGATTAGGGGTTAATAACTGTAATGTAGGTTGCAGCGATGTCGGGGGTGGAAGATTAAGGGTGTTTAGACTCGGGGTTTATGTTAGGGTGTTAGGTGTAAACATACATTTTCTTTCCCCATAGGAATCAATGGGGCTGCATTACAGAACTTTACGCTCCTTTATTGCAGGTGTTAGGCTTTTTTTAGCCAGCTCTCCCCATTGATGTCTATGGGGAAATATTGCACGAGCACGTAAAACCAGCTCAAAGAAGCACTGGTATTTGTATGCTGTATGGAGCTCAATTTTGCTCAACACTGCTATATTGCCGGGTTTATGAAAACATGTAATAGCGGGGCTATAGGGAGCTGAGTGGTGGAAATAACTTGCAAGTTAGTACCAAACCACTCACCGCAAAACTTGTAATCTAGCCGTAAGATAGCTACAATGTAACTATTAGTTATATTGTAGCTATCTTAGGGTTTATTTTATAGGTTATTAGTTATATTGTAGCTATCTTAGGGTTTATTTTATAGGTAAGTATTTAGTCTTAAATAGGAATTATTTAGTTATTAATAGTAGTTTTAATTTAGATTTATTTTAATTATATTAAAGTTAGGGGTGTTAGGGTTAGGGTTAGACTTAGGGTTAGGTTTAGGAGTTAATATATTTATTTAGTGTTAGTGATGTGGGAGGCCAGAGGTTTAGGGGTTAATAACTTTAGTATAGTGGTGGCGACATTGGGGGTAGCAGATTAGGGGTAAATAATATTTAACTAGAGTTTGCGATGCGGGAGTATGGCGGTTTAGGGGTTAATATGTTTATTATAGTGTCGGCGATGCCCGGAGCAGCAGATTAGGGGTTAATAAGTTTATTTTAGTATTTGCAATGCTGGAGGGCCTCGGTTTAGAGGTTAATAGGTCGTTTATGGGTGTTAGTGTACTTTGTGACACTTTAGTTATGAGTTTTATGCTACAGCTTTGTAGCGTACCGCTCACTTTTTGGTCGGACAGGCAAACTCGTAAAACCAGCGCTATGGAAGTCCCATTGAAAAATGACTTTTTAATAAGTGCAGTAGTTACGTTGCATGACGACCAAAAAGTGTGTGGTACAGCTGTACCTACAAGACTCATAATAGCAGCGGTAGTGAAAAAGCAGCGTTATGAGGCTTTTTCACTCATAACGCAAAACTCATAATCTAGCCGTATGTCTTATCAATAAAGTTGCCATTTGCTCTGGACTCTATAATGGCCTCAGGTTGTCTTGTTCCCACTGTAAAAAGAGAAATAAAAGACAATAAGAGGGTGTATTATCAGTGGTTTAAGAGGAGTATATGGATTGGAACTTGCATTTCTTATTTTTCAGAAGAATGTGACAGTCCTTTACTGTATGTACTGGATTTCCACTGTACTTGCACAACTGTTTGTTCCTCCTACGATTTCTCTCTTCAGTGGTCAAGGGTCCCCTGATAACCCCAACCTCCATAGGCTCCTCTGTTTTTTTAGAGGTGGATGGTGATTGGGTGGCACTGCTGTAACTTTTGTAGTCGGGTTCTTTGAGGTAGAGTTCTGACCTCCTCTCTCTGAGTCTTCTGTCAATCTCAATATTCAGTTTCATTAATGAATCCAAGGTCTTCTTTAAATCTGTACGAGCAAGCTCATCTTTAATGGATTCTGCGAGACCCAATCTAAATTGATTCCCAAGATCAATAGGATTCCACTGGGAATCGGTTGCACATTGCTTAAAGTCTGTTTTGTACTCTTCGACAGGGCACTTGCCTTGTCTTTGGCTGCGCATGGTGGCTTCAGCTGTCATTTGTACATTTGTATCATGATATAGTTCATCCATGCTACTTAAGAAATCTTCCAAAGAACCTAGTATTGGGTTATCATTTTCATAGAATGTATCTGCCCAGATCCTTGGTTCACCTCTTAAAAAATATATTAGGGTCAATACCTTTACCCTTTCGGTGCAGTAGGTCTTGAGCTTTAAATTAAATAATAGGAGACAGGCATTTTTGAATTGCCTATACTTTTTCCTGTCACCTGATTAAGGTTCTGGGAGTGATACTTGCGGTTCTGGGGTAGACTCAATTTGGGTGGTTTTAAGCGCTATGGTAGCTCTGATAATTGTACGTAAGGATTGATTCCCTACTTCAAGATCTCTGAGACCTTGTCCCTTTTGATCCACCTTCTGAGCCAAATTGTACACAAATTGAGGGAGTTCTGCTGGATCTATTATGTTTTTTTTACTTAGAATTATGTAATGATAATAATTTTGAAAACAGGATTTAGGAACACAACTGCAGAACTGATCTGGTAAAGTATTGTGCCTTGTAATTAGGTATTTGTATCACTTCTGACAGAAAAATAACTACTTATTATTGAAGTAGTACACACTAGTCGATAGTTAAAATTAATTCAAATTATCTTGTTGTAATATCAGAAAACGATATCTGAAATGCCAGACTTTTAGATAAGTATCCAAACAATTCAAATACAAGATACAATGTATTTTTGAGTTGATTCAAAAAGAACTTGCTGAGAGTTTTAGAATTGCTCCTTCTGGTGTGTATTCTTAATTCGGTCTCAGCCAATACCGTCAAAGGCTAAGGAGTGTGTCTTCATTTATGAAAGGAAGAAGGGGCAGAGCCAAAGTCCATTCACAGATACGGAATTGCATTGGATCTTTGTGGATACTTGTAACAAAGTATATGAAATACAGGAGACTTGAAGAAGCTGAATACGGCTTGTTAGAAAGCTGAGTCCGTGGATAAGAGCGGTTTGTATGGCAGAAGCGGAAAAGCAGACACCTGACAGGCAAGCTTCTGTGTTCACAGAAGAAACAGGTGCTGCAGAGTTTGTAATCCTGCTTTCGGATGTTAGTAGGAATAATGCTTAAGGTTAGTACTGTAGCGGTTAACAAACTGAAGCAAGGTATGATTCAATTAGTCCAGGATAGGAAGTTAGGAAAGCCTGGATTAAGTGGTACGTCCTTAGGTTGATACAGTGAACAAAGACTTGTTACGCTAATGCAACAATCTGCTTTAGGGAATAGAGTAGTCTCAGAATCTGTAAACGTTAGGAATCCAGTATCAAACATAAAGCTGGCTGGATGAGCTCAGGAATGATGCTAGCGTGCACTGACAACTAACACAGAATTCTATGCACCTGAGAGTGGGTGTGTACTGGATTTAAAAAGAAAGTGGATGGGCATAAAGCAGGTAAGAGAGGATTGTAATGCCACCGGACTTCAGGTACATGAGCCCTTTTAAGGGCAGTAAAAGAGCTAAACGCCCTTTTAAGGGTAATGTCCATACAAATGCCCATTTAGGGTCAATGGGTAGTTTACAATTTTTTAGTGTTAAGTTTTTTTGGGGGGGGGTTTGGTAGGTGGGGGGTTTACTGTTAGAGGGGGGGACTTAGTATTTTTTTAAGGAAAAATGCTGTTTAACTTAGTGCAATGCCCTACAAAAGGCCCTTTTAAGGGCTATTGATAGTTTAGTATTAGATTAGGGGGTGTTTTTATTTTGGGGGGCTTTTTTATTTTCATACGGATTAGGTATAATTTTTTTATTTTTGATAATTTTGTTTATTATTTTCTCTAATTTTAGACTTTTTATTTTCTGTAAATTTAGCTTAATTTAAACTTAGTTTATTTTTTATTTTTAAAGTAATGTTAGGTTTTTATTCTAATTGTAATTTAGTATTATTTTTAGTTATGTAATGGGGTTAATTTAGGGAGCTTAGTGAATATTTATTTGCATAGTGGGGTTTGGCGTTTTTTTGGTTAGTAGATTTATTAGCATTATTGCGTTGTGTGGGTTTGGTGGATTAGGGGTTAATAGTTGTATTAGGTTTATTGTGTTGTGGGTGAATGGTGGATTAGGGGTAATAGTTTTATTAGGTAGTTTGAGATGTTGAGGTTGGCAGATTTAGGGGTTAATACTTTTATTAGGTAGATCACGATGTATATGAATGGCAGATTAGGGGTTAATAGTTTAATTAGGCATATTACATTGTGTGGGGTTGTCGGTTTAGGGGTTAATAGATTTATTATTAGTTGCAAAGTGGGTTTGATGGCGGATATAGGGGTTTTGACGTGTCAGGTTTATTTTTGTGAGCAGGTTAGACTTTTACGGGAGATTTGATATATTTTTTTTTTTTTGTTAGGTGCCGGCAGTTTCTAAAGTGCCGTAAGTCACTGGTGACTCCAGAAATTTGTCTTTACTGTCATTTCTGGACATCGCTAGTTTAACCGATTTATGGCACTTTATGAACTGCCGGCGGGGTTTATTGGATACCCCGATGTGCGAGGTGAAATTATGGGCAGCGCAGGTTTCAGCGCTTGCGCTGAAGCCTGCACTGTATTTCTAATCTCACCCAATGTGTTTGTTTAACAAAGTATAACAAGAAAATTAAGTAAAATTGTGTGTTTCCTTTCCCTTGTATTGGCCGTTAGTGGATATACTTGCTATATTCACTTTACAATCAATAAATTATTTTATGATGGTGTCCCTTTAATTCCTTTGAAATTCTAAATAATTTAGAATACACCTGTTTAATATTATCTTTTTCAAGTTGCATAATTGAAACAACGACAGACAAAGAGTATATAGGTTTGTGAATTCAATGCTATATAATGTGGCAATGTTTTGTAAATAAATGAATATTTAAGAAAAATCGATAGCTATAACAAGGCTATAAAGTTTCTGTTGTATCTGGGTACAGCTTTTCTGGCATCCCTTTTAATATATACAGTCTATTGATGTCACTGCTTTCTACTGGGCATACTTAGAGATATGCGCAAGTTAACTGTAATGTCATGCTGTACAAAAAAAAACCCTAAACAAGAACCTGCTTGCAATACAATTATAGCAAGTCAGCTATCTATAAATAATTACATTGAAACAATTTCAAAATGACTAAAAAAAACAATTTAAAGCTAAATTAATTGATTTTAAGTTGTATATTCTTTACTTGATGAATTGATAGTGCGAAGACAAGATCTTAAGAACCTGAGTAAAACAAGGCTCAGGAAAACGTTTAGACAGACTTATCTGAATTTTTTAACATACTTCTAATGTAATTGCATCTGGAGAAGGGACCCGAGCGGTCCCAAAATGTTGTTATGCTGTTGACTCAAGACCAGTGAGTGTTTTAGTATGTGCTTGGTTATGTGAAGATTATAGAGCACCCTGGCAGCTGTGATACAGTGAGTGAGAGTGCATATTCCTGACAAGTGCTTATATATACAAATATATATATATATATATACACCATAGTTATAAAAGTATAGGATTGAATATGTTTGTGTATCCAATCAAAGAGGGACCAAGGCCGCACAAGGTTCTAATTGCTTTATTACTATTATCATACACATAAAGACTTGCATAGAATCTAGAACGTCTATGCTCCACCCAAATTCCAAAAAGACACAAAACAGAGTTATAGACAAGGAGAGAAAATAAAGCCAATCAAATTCCATTTCAGCGAACTTTTTTTGCAAATTGTATATACTCAACTACTTTACAAGTTGGTTAATGTTAGTTTAACTTTTAAACAAGTTAACTTTCTGAGATTTAGTTGACTTATGCTGACTTTAAAAAAGTTCTCTGGGTGGTTAGCTGTTTTTGAATAGACCCCTAATGAAGTATAATTTTGAACAACAATAACAAGTGTGTATCACCTTTATGTTTTCTTCAGCTCTTAATAACTAGAATATTTTATAACACATATACATTATAATTTTACTTTAAATTTAAATACATTTAAATTTAACCCCTACTACAGAAATTAAGCTTGTTATTTCAATAAATATTAACAATGATCATCATACATTTTGCTTACATTACAGAATACAGAAAAATTATTAAAAAAAATAATCTAATTATAAGTCATATATCTTTTTAAATGTGGGTATACTTATTCCAGTCTGTATAAATATAAAGGACTAAACTGCATCTTTGTTCTTAACCAATGATCCCTTGAGTATTTTTTTCATCTTCAAGTCATTTGTTAGGAAAAAAATTAAGTAACACAATTATTTCATTACTTGCAAGATTTCATTATGCAATAAAATATCCATTCAGCAGTTTCTCTTTGCTAATGCAACAGAAACTCATCTGCTCAATGAGACCTATTACTTGAGATTTCTCAAGAACAGAATAGATAGCTGTGCATTTTGTGCTGGTTCTTTATTGTCTAGTAATGAGGGTTTGAGAGTTTAATTCTAATTTACATTTTCCATCTTTTTTAATTTATTTAGTTGTTTAGCTGTAATAATTTTCTTGCTATTAAGGGGTAAGCAAAGAGTAGCAACTCATTCCAATGTATTCAGTTGGGTTTATTACACATTTCTAATTGCCTTTCTCATTAGATGTGCTAAAAGTTTATTTGCAACTTTTATATACAAATTTGTAAGTCTTAAGAACTGTGTTTTATGTTGGTGCATAAACAATATTAACACTATTTGGTTCAAATGAAATTGCTAGTTTCAATATACAGTGTTCAAAAGGGTTTAAAACACAAGTGTTAAAAGTATATTACTTCTAAAACAATCCCATTCACATAGTCATCATAATAGCTACTCAATGAAATGGGTCATGAATGTACCACGGTTAAAAAAAAATTCTTTCTTTCTTTCTTTCTTTCTTTCTTTCTTTCTTTCTTTCTTTCTTTCTTTCTTTCTTTCTTTCTTTCTTTCTTTCTTTCTTTCTTTCTTTCTTATCTGTCTATATGTCTATCTATCTATCTATCTATCTATCTATCTATCTATCTATCTATCTATCTATCTATCTATCTATCTATGTAACTATCCATAATCTATCTATCTATCTATCTCTCTATCTATTTCTCTAGACAGTAATAATACTGGGAAACCTAACAAAAAGAAGGAAAGTGCAATGTGTTATTAAATACATAGAAATTATTCATATAAACTGTGATAATCACGCTACTAGTTTAATCCTCAATCAGTGATTAGTGATGTCGCAAACCTAAAAATTTGGGTTTGCGAACGGCGAACGTGAAATTCCGCAAAAGTTTGCGAACGGGCGAACCGGGCGAACCGCCATAGACTTCAATAGGCAGGCGAATTTTAAAACCCACAGGGAATCTTTCTGGCCACAATAGTGATGGAAAAGTTGTTTCAAGGGGACTAACACCTGGACTGTGGCATGCCGGAGGGGGATCCATGGCAAAACTCCCATGGAAAATTACATAGTTGATGCAGAGTCTGGTTTTAATCCATAAAGGGCATAAATCACCTAACATTCCTAAAATGTTTGGAATAACATGCTTTAAAACATCAGGTATGATGTTGTATCGATCAGGTAGTGTAAGGGTTACGCCCGCTTCACAGTGCGCAGTGTAGATGATATACCTGCCCTGTGCCCATGCTTTGCAGACCAGGTATCAGTGGTCAGATGGACCCTTACCACAACACTGTGTGCCAGACATGCCATTATAGCAGACTTATATGGCTTTGGCGTTGCTTTTTGGTAATTAAAAGGCTGCTAAATGCCACTGCGCACCACACGTGTTTTATGCCAAGCAGTGAAGGGGTTAATTAGGGAGCATGTAGGCAGCTTGTAGAGTTAATTATAGCTTAAGTGTAGTGTAGTAGACAACCCAAAGTATTGATCTAGGCCCATTTTGGTATATTTAATGCCACCATTTCACCGCCAAATGCGATCAAATAAAAAAAAATTGTTCACTTTTTCACAAACTTTAGGTTTCTCACAGAAATTATTTACAAACAACTTATGCAATTATGGCATAAATGGTTGTAAATGCTTCTCTGGGATCCCCTTTGTTCAGAAATAGCAGACTTATATGGCTTTGGCATTGCTTTTTGGTAATAAGAAGGCTTCTAAATGCCTACGCACCACACGTGTTTTATGCCCAGCAGTGAAGGGGTTAATTAGGGAGCATGTAGGCAGCTTGTAGAGTTAATTTTAGCTTAAGTGTAGTGTAGTAGACAACCCAAAGTATTGATCTAGGCCCATTTTGGTATATTTCATGCCACCATTTCACCGCCAAATGCGATCAAATTTTAAAAAAACTTAAATTTTTTCGCAATTTTAGGTTTCTCACTGAAATTATTTACAAACAGCTTGTGCAATTATGGCACAAATGGTTGTAAATGCTTCTCTGGGATCCCCTTTGTTCAGAAATAGCAGACATGACTTTGGTGTTGCTTTCTGGTAATTAGAAAGCCGCTAAATGCTGCTGCGCATCACACGTGTATTATGGCTAGCAGTGAAGGGGTTAATTAGGTAGTTTGTAGGGAGTTTGCAGGGTTAATTTTAGCTTTAGTGTAGAGATCAGCCTCCCACCTGACACATCAAACCCCCTGATCCCTCCCAAACAGCTCCCTTCCCTCCCCCACCCCACAATTGTCCCCGCCATCTTAAGTACTGGCAGAAAGTCTGCAAGTACTAAAATAAAAGGTTTTTAAATTAATTTTTTAGCATATTTACATATGCTGTGGTGTAGCATCCCCCCTTAGCCACCAACCTCCCTGATCCCCCCCAAACAGCTCTCTAACCCTCCCCATCTGCCTTATTGGCGGCCATCTTCGGTACTGGCAGCTGTCTGCTATTATTTCACAGTCAAAAAAGTGTTGTTTTTTTAAATGTACACTACTGTTACACCAGATATGATTAGTGGCACTGGGCAAGTGGGCACAGTATACGCTGTGAGCCTGACACACACGCTGGCAGGCAGGCAACTGCAATTAGATTAAACAGGAAAAAAAAAAAAGCAGACTGATGTTCTAGCCCTAAAAAGGGATTTTTGGGGTGCTATCCTTACAGCAGAGATCAGATGAGTCCTTCAGGATTGTAGTGGACACTGAATACACTAGCCTAGCTATCGATTTCCCTATTAAATCAGCAGCAGCTACACTGTCCCTCCTCTCACTTAGGCCTAGATTTAGAGTTTGGCAGTAGCCGTGAAAACCAGCGTTAGAGGCTCCTAACGCTGGTTTTAGGCTACCTCCGGTATTTGGAGTCACTCAAAAAAGGGTCTAACGCTCACTTTTCAGCCAAAACTTTTCCATACCGCAGATCCCCTTACGTAAATTGCGTATCCTATCTTTTCAATGGGATTTTTCTAACTCCGGTATTTAGAGTCGTGTCTGAAGTGAGCGTTAGAAATCTAACGACAAAACTCCAGCAGCAGAAAAAAGTCAGTAGTTAAGAGCTTTCTGGGCTCTTATCTACTGTACTCTAAAGTACACTAACACCCATAAACTACCTATGTACCCCTAAACCGAGGTCCCCCCACATCGCCGACACTCGATTAAATTTTTTTAACCCCTAATCTGCCGACCGCCACCTACGTTATCCTTATGTACCCCTAATCTGCTGCCCCTAACACCGCCGACCCCTATATTATATTTATTAAAACCTAATCTGCCCCCCACAACGTCGCCGCCAGCTGCCTACACTTATTAACCCCTAATCTGCCGTCCGCACGCCGCCACCAGCTACATTATCCCTATGTACCCCTAATCTGCTGCCCTAACATCGCCGACCCCTATATTATATTTATTAACCCCTAACCTGCCCCCCACAACATAGCCACCTACCTACAATAATTAACCCCTAATCTTCCGACCGCAAAGAGCCGCCAGCTACATTATAGCTATGTACCCCTAATCTGCTGCCCCTAACAACGCCGACCCCCATATTATATTTATTAACCCCTAACCTGCCCTCCCTAACATCGCCGACACCTAACTTAAATTATTAACCCCTAATCTGCCGACCGAATCTCGCCGCTATTCTAATAAATGTATTAACCCCAAAGCTAAGTCTAACCCTAACACTAACACCCCCCTAAGTTAAATATAATTTTAATCTAACGAAATTAATTAATTCTTATTAAATAAATTATTCCTATTTAAAGCTAAATACTTACCTGCAAAATAAATCCTAATATAGCTACAACATAAATTATAATTATATTATAGCTATTTTAGGATTAATATTTATTTTACAGGTAACTTTGTATTTATTTTAACCAGGTACAATAGCTATTAAATAGTTAATAACTATTTAATAGCTAAAATAGTTAAAATAATTACAAATTTACCTGTAAAATAAATCCTAACCTAAGTTACAATTAAACCTAACACTACACTATCAATAAATTAATTAAATAAAATACCTACAATTACCTACAATTAAACCCAACACTACACTATCAATAAATAAATTAAATACAATACCTACAAATAACTACAATGAAATAAACTAACTAAAGTACAAAAAATAAAAAAGAACTAAGTTACAAAAAATAAAAAAATATTTCCAAACATAAGAAAAATATTTCAACAATTTTAAACTAATTACACCTACTCTAAGCCCCCTAATAAAATAACAAAGCCCCCAAAATAAAAAAATGCCCTACCCTATTCTAAATTACTAAAGTTCAAAGCTCTTTTACCTTACCAGCCCTGAACAGGGCCCTTTGCGGGGCATGCCCCAAGAAGTTCAGCTCTTTTGCCTGTAAAAAAAAACATACAATACCCCCCCCCTACATTACAACCCACCACCCACATACCCCTAATCTAACCCAAACCCCCCTTAAATAAACCTAACACTAAGCCCCTGAAGATCATCCTACCTTGTCTTCATCTCACCGGGTATCACACCGATCCGTCCTGGCTCCGATATCTTCATCCAACCCAAGCGGGGGCTAGACATCCAGTGAAGAAGTCCAGAAGAGGGTCCAAAGTCTTCATCCTATCCGGGAAGAAGAGTAGATCCGGACCGGCAACCATCTTCTTCCAAGCGGCATCTTCTATCTTCATCCGATGAGGACCGGCTCCATCCTGAAGACCTCCACCGCGGACCCATCTTCATCCGGCGACGTCCAACTGAAGAATGACGGTTCCTTTAAGGGACGTCATCCAAGATGGCGTCCCTCGAATTCCGATTGGCTGATAGGATTCTATCAGCCAATCGGAATTAAGGTAGGAATATTCTGTTTGGCTGATGGAATCAGCCAATCAGAATCAAGTTTAATCCGATTGGCTGATCCAATCAGCCAATCAGATTGAGCTCGCATTCTATTGGCTGTTCCGATCAGCCAAACAGAATATTCCTACCTTAATTCCGATTGGCTGATAGAATCCTATCAGCCAATCGGAATTCGAGGGACGCCATCTTGGATGACGTCCCTTAAAGGAACCGTCATTCTTCAGTTGGACGTCGCCGAATGAAGATGGGTCCGCGGTGGAGGTCTTCAGGATGGAGCCGGTCCTCATCGGATGAAGATAGAAGATGCCGCTTGGAAGAAGATGGTTGCCGGTCCGGATCTACTCTTCTTCCCGGATAGGATGAAGACTTTGGATCCTCTTCTGGACTTCTTCACTGGATGTCTAGCCCCCGCTTGGGTTGGATGAAGATATCGGAGCCAGGACGGATCGTGTGATACCCGGTGAGGTGAAGACAAGGTAGGATGATCTTCAGGGGCTTAGTGTTAGGTTTATTTAAGGGGGGTTTGGGTTAGATTAGGGGTATGTGGGTGGTGGGTTGTAATGTTGGGGGGGGTATTGTATGTTTTTTTTTACAGGCAAAAGAGCTGAACTTCTTGGGGCATGCCCCACAAAGGGCCCTGTTCAGGGCTGGTAAGGTAAAAGAGCTTTGAACTTTAGTAATTTAGAATAGGGTAGGGCATTTTTTATTTTGGGGGTCTTTGTTATTTTATTAGGGGGCTTAGAGTAGGTGAAATTAGTTTAAAATTGTTGTAAGATTTTCCTTATGTTTGTAAATATTTTTTTATTTTTTGTAACTTAGTTCTTTTTTATTTTTTGTACTTTAGTTAGTTTATTTCATTGTAGTTATTAGTAGATATTGTATTTAATTAATGTATTGATAGTGTAGTGTTAGGTTTAATTGTAGGTAATTGTAGATATTTTATTTAATTAATTTAATGATAGTGTAGTGTTAAGTTTTATTGTAACTTAGGTTAGGATTTATTTTACAGGTAATTTTGTTATTATTTTAACTAGGTAACTATTAAATAGTTCTTAACTATTTAATAGCTATTGTACCTGGTTAAAATAATTACAAAGTTACCTGTAAAATAAATATTAATCCTAAAATAGCTATAATATAATTATAATTTATAGTGTAGCTATATTAGGATTTATTTTACAGGTAAGTATTTAGCTTTAAACAGGAATAATTTATTTAATAAGAGATAATTAATTACGTTAGATGTAAATTATATTTAACTTAGGGGGGTGTTAGTGTTAGGGTTAGACTTAGCTTTAGGGGTTAATACATTTATTAGAATAGCGGCGAGCTCCAGTCGGCAGATTAGGGGTTAATAATTGAAGTTAGGTGTCGGCGATGTTAGGGAGGGCAGATTAGGGGTTAATACTATTTATTATAGGGTTAGTGAGGCGGATTAGGGGTTAATAACTTTATTATAGTAGCGCTCAGGTCCGGTCGGCAGATTAGGGGTTAATAAGTGTAGGCAGGTGGAGGCGACGTTGTGGGGGGCAGATTAGGGGTTAATAAATATAATATAGGGGTCGGCGGTGTTAGGGGCAGCAGATTAGGGGTACATAGGGATAATGTAAGTAGCGGCGGTTTACGGAGCGGCAGATTAGGGGTTAATAATAATATGCAGGGGTCAGCGATAGCGGGGGCGGCAGATTAGGGGTTAATAAGTGTAAGGCTAGGGGTGTTTAAACTCGGGGTACATGTTAGTGTTAGGTGCAGACGTAGGAAGTGTTTCCCCATAGCAAACAATGGGGCTGCGTTATGAGCTGAACGCGGCTTTTTTGCAGGTGTTTTTTTTCAGCTCAAACAGCCCCATTGTTTCCTATGGGGGAATCGTGCACGAGCACGTTTTTGAGTTTGGCCGCGTCCGTAAGCAACTCTGGTATCGAGAGTTGAAGCTGCGTTAAATATGCTCTACGCTCCTTTTTTGGAGCCTAACGCAGCCTTTATGTGGACTCTCAATACCAGAGTTATTTTTATGGTGCGGCCAGAAAAAAGCCGGCGTTAGCTACGCGGGTCGTTACCGACAAAACTCTAAATCTAGCCGTAAGAATGCAGCTTCCAAATGAATCTAAAATGGATGCTGTCCAGGAGGTGGGAGGGTCTAGGAGGGAGGGTCTGCTGCTGATTGGCTGTAATGTGTCTTCTGACTGTGAGGTAGAGGGTCAAAGTTTACTCAATGATAAAGAATAGGGGGCGGATCAAACATCGCATATGTTCGCCCGCCGCGGCGAACGCGAACATGCTATGTTCGCCGGCGAACTATTCGCGACATCACTATCAGTGATCTATCATTGTATACGTTTTATTCTATATAAGTTCTATATAAGTTTATTGGGCTAATTTTTTTATTAATTTTATATTCAAATACAACACCCGTTTCTCCTAATTAAAAATGTCATGAACTAGAGAACCTTAGCATTTATTCAGTTTCAGTGAGGTTAAAGGGAAATTAAACTGCTGAGTGCAACTACAGTAGCAGGTTTAATACTTGCCCTGCTATTGTTTTCCTTCCTTTACTTGCAGCTTTATTTAAAGCTGTTCACTTATTTTGCTTAAAGGGACAGTCTATAATATAATTTTTATTGCTTTAAAGGATAGATAATCCCTTGGTTATCTATTCCCCAGTTTTGCATAACCAAACTGTTATATTATTACACGTTTTACCTTTGTAATTACCTTGCATTTAAGCATATTCTGACAGCCCCCTGATCACATGAGTATTTATTTATACTCTATTGACTTGCATTTAGTATTGTATTGTGCTAAATCTTAAATAACTGCCCGGGCGTGAACACAATGTTATCTATATGGCTCACATGAACTAGCAGTACCCTGCAAATATAAAAGCATGTGATAATAGACGGCCTTTAGTTTCTTAGAAACAGGCAGAAATGTATAGGTTTAAATGTTATAAAGTATGTTAAAGGGACACTGAACCCAAATTTTTTCTTTTGTAATTTAGAAAGAGCATGCAATTTTAAGCAACTTTCTTTTTTACTCCTATTATCATTTTTTCTTTGTTCTCTTTATTTGAAAAAGAAGGCATCTAATCTTTTTTGGGGTTCAGTACTCTAGACAGCACTTTTTTATTGGTGGATGAATTTGTCCACCAATCAGCAAGGACAACCCAGGTTGTTCACCAAAAATGGGCCGGCATCTAAACTTACATTCTTGCATTTCAAATAAAGATACCAAGAGAATGAAGTAAATGTGATAATAGGAGTAAATTAGAAAGTTGCTTAAAATTTCATGCTCAATCTGAATCACAAAAGAAAAAAATTGGGTACAGTGTCCCTTTAATATAAAAATGTTGGTTGTGCAAAGCTGGGGAATGTGAAGTAAAGGCATTATCTATCTTTTTAAACAATATCAATTTTAGAGTAGACTGTCCTTAATTACAGAATTCAGTTGGTAAAGCTCTGCATTTTATACTGGGTGCCACCATCTTGTAACTTGTGTATTGTTGCACCCTGTGATAGGAGCAGTGCACTTGCACACATCTACGTTTTGACAGCTGTACCTTTTACTTCAGTTTAGCTCACATAAAAGAGAACAGAAGTGTTACAAATATACCCTCACATATGGTGGTGCCCAGTGGGAAGACACAGAACTTAAGTAACTAATACTAATAAAAGGTTAAAAAAATATCTTTAAAGACAGCTGCAGGCACAGGAGGAATAACAAAAGCATGGTAAGTAGTAACCATTCTATTCTAGTACTCAGCATTTTAATGTCCCTTTAAACTGAAATATCTTTATATTATTCTTCAAAGTGGTGGTCATTATTTTCTGTGTAGCCCTAAAACGCACAAAAACAGAGATATCTCTAGAAACCACTTAAGGGGGACACATATATAGGCATTTACATACATCCCAAAACTTCACAGAGGTCTGCCAATGTTTTTGTGGGCGGGGCCATCTTGGGAAGGACATCATCAGCTGTATTCTGAGTGAGCTGGGTGTGTTGTCGGAAGAGTCTAAGAATTTTCATCGGCAGCGTTGGGCATATCAGGATCGCGTGGTGTTGGGCATGTCCTGAGAAGAGTGTAGGTGGAAAAACTATACTGGGAGGGATGATTACCAGGGGCCCAAACACATCCTGACTTATAATAGTTTCTTTCATTTTTATCTAAATTCCTCAGCACCATCAGCTTTTATTCTTACAATTCACACTCTGTAACTTTAAGTGATAGTAAACTTTACATGTTTTAAAATCAGGTCTGGAATCTAAGCAATGCTTTACAGGGACTTTAATTAATCACTTATAATAAAAAAGAATATAAAGTAATGTACGGCTAGAGTGCCAATTGGAGAGCATTTCAAACCTTTAGCTCACAAGAAGTATGAGTTTTGTAGTGGACAGCCAGAGCAAAGTGCTATTAGAATGGCACGGCTAGATTAAAAAGTAATTTGCAGCATAACTTTATTAGAAGTGATCAATTAAAGTCCCTGTAAAATATTGATTAGATTCCGGTCCTAATTTTAAAACATGTCAAGTGTACCCTCACTTTATGGGACATGCAAGTCAAAGATAGAGTGTACAATTTTAGAAACTTATATAATCAAATTCACACTTTCTGGGAAACAAGATCCTACTGAGCATGTGCACAAGCTCAAATGGTATACGTATTTTTCGCTCGTAGTACAAGTTAAAAGTTAACATGATCGCTTGAGCGCAATTGAAGATTCTTTATATTTTATTTTTAAAAAACAACCTTAATGCCATTTATTGCTTTAGTGCCTTTTTGGCTTAGTGTTCGAGTGATAGGCAAAATGAGTTTTTCAGCATGCCCCCATTGAAGTCTATCATGTGAGGGATTAAGCACACTCACGTTATCTGACATCCAGATGTTAGTGTGGCCCCAGGCTTTTTGCTTGAGCACTAATATATTACTTTGAACTTCTGTTCTATAGCACAAAAATAAAATTGCTATTGATTTAACTTGAGAGTTGTCAGCCCTTATTAAGAAGCCATGGTCAGTATTCGTTCAGTTTCACTTTTTATGTTTTTTTTTATCTTTAGGAGTATTCCAGGATTAACTTTAGGAATTGACAGTCAAGGATTCACACTACTTTTTAGGATTTGGACTTTTGCACTACTGGACATTAGGACTATTAGTTCATTTATTAATTTATTGTACTTCACATACGCCTAAATTACGAGTTTTGAGTGCTATAGGGAAATTAACGAACACTACAAAAGTGGTGATATTTATTCCCCTATAGCGCTGCCATTACAAGTTTTAAAAAAAACTGGCTTGTGCGGACGATATGGGTTTTTAAGCTCCATACTGCAGCAAAAACAAGCACTGTTCAGATGTGCTTGTGCACGCTTTCTCCATAGACATCAATGGGGAGAGTGGGTCAGAAAAAAGTCTAAATCCTGTGATCGCAGAATGAAAAGCATCCTCATTGTATATATGGGGAAAAAGAAAGTAATGTTTAAACCTAACACCCTAGCATAAACCCCACGTCTAAACATCCCTAATCTGCTGCCCCCGACATTGCCAACACCTACCTACAGTTATTAACCCCTAATCTGCTGCTCCCGATATCGCCGCCACCTAAATAAAGGTATTAACCCCTAATCTGCCACTCCCGATATTGTTGCCTCTATACTAAAGTTATTAACCCTTATCCCACCGCACCCCAACATCGCCCCCACTATATTAAAGTTATTAACCCCTATTCCGCCTCTCCCCAACATCGCCGCAACTAAATAAAGTTATTAACCCCTAAACCTCTTGCCTCCCACATCACTACCACTAAATAAACCTATGAACCCCTAAACCACCAGCCCCCCACATCGCGAAAAACCTAAATTAAACTATTAACCCCTACACCTACCCCTAAACCTAAGCCTAAACCTAACCCTAACGTTACCCTAACCCTAACACCCACTAACTTTAACATAATTAAAATAGATCTAAATTAAATGTACAATTATTAACTAATCAATACCTATTTAAAACAAAATACTTACCTGTGAATTAGTTTTTAGTGTAAGAGAGCTTAGGTTTTATTTGACAGGTAAGTTTGTATTTATTTTAACTAGGTAGTTAGTAAATAGGTAATAACTATTTACTAACTAGTCTACCTATTTAAAACTAAATACAAACTTACCTGTAAAAAAAACCTAAGCTAGCTAGAAAATAACGAATAGTTATTGTAGCTATCTTAGGTATTATTTTTATTTCACGGGTAAGTTTGTATTTATTTTAAGTAGGTAGACTAGTTAGTAAATTGCTATTACCTATTTACTAACTACCTAGTTAAAATAAATACAAACTTACCTGTCAATAAAACCTAAGCTCCCTTACACTAAAAACTATCATTACAAAAAATAAAAAAAAATATTATTACAAACAACAAAAAAATTGTCCAAAAAAATTAAAAATTATTCCTATTCTAATACCCTTTAAAAAATAACCCCCTCCCAAATAAAAAAAAGTCTAATCTAGAATAAACTAACAAGGACCCTTAAAAGGGCCTTTTGGGGGCCCTTTAAAGGGCCTTTTGTAGGGCATTGCCCTAAGTTAAACTGCTCTTTTGCTAGAAAAAAACCCTAACAGTATACAAACCCCCACCTAAGTTAAACAGCTCTTTTTCTACAAAAAACACCCCCTACAAATACATTACACAAAATAAGAAACAAATTATCAAAAATAATAAAAATTATTCCTATTCTAATACCCATTAAAAAAAAAACTACCCCAAAATAAAAAAAAATAATCTAGAATAAACTACCAATGGCCCTTAAAAGGGCCTTTTGTAGGGCATTGCCTTAAAAATGTGAAAGATAAAAAAAGAAGGCGCCACCATAGTGCACAATCAGATGATTCAAACACGCCAAATGTACAAGTAAGACCGTACTTACAAGCTGTATGACACTTGAGAAGTGTCACAAATGCCTTCTGGACTGTTGGGAGTCGCCCAGCTAACTCACACTGATGGATGTCGGAACAGCTCTGGAGCGTGGGAGCGGCGACAGGCAAGCAGCATGTAGTGACCAGCCACAAGCCTAGCACTGAGCCAGATCGTCCACTGGTGTTGGTGGATATACCAGTAATAGTAGATACAATAGTGAATACAATGTATCAAAATGAATCCAAATGTTGGTTGAAGTATATGGTAAAATAAGGATGATAATTCGTGGCAAAAGTCTAGTAAAAACAAACAGACTTTATTAAAAGTATAGCAGCACAACGTTTCTCGGTCTTTCCTGACCGTTTCCTCAGGTGCAATATACAAAATGATTAAAACCACGAACTTTTATTGCCGAGTTTTCAGCGTCTTCTAAAGTGAACAGCGCATGCGTGGAGGTGTGACCACTACAAGAGCTACCATTGGTTATAGTTGTCCAATGTAAGAGGAAATAGTGTTCAAGCCTCTATATGATGTGAGCAGCAAGAGTAAACAACTGCCACTAGTACCATATATGCAAAATCATGCAGGAAAAAAAGCCAATTTATAAGTGGTATATGAAATACACAAAAATATAATAAGTCTATGTCTATATTATCTTTCACATCTGCAGATTATAACATCTTGGGACACCAACAAGGAATTTCGAAGAAGCAGCCTGCCATCTGTTCCAGACATTTGAATCTGGATTATGGACTAGACGAACTGTCCTATACCACATACCTACCATCTACCAGACTGGTCTGATTGGGACTTTTTTTCACTTTGCACACATATTTTGCATCTTTTGCAGTTTTCACTTCTGTATATATATATATAGTGGTATTGTAATTTAGTATTGCACTATATGTTGTTATTTTCTCTTTTTACACAGAGATTTGGCGCACTGGTTTTTTCACATTTATTTATCTTTTTGTTTTTTGGGTATGACCAGTTAGCGACTATTTAAATACATCTTCTTACCGGCCACTATATATGTGGTTATACGGTATTTAAACTTTTTTGTACTACACTATTTTGTACACATACATATACTATTTATTTTTTCTTTTGTGTGCACACTTGCACACCTTCACACAAATCAGAACAGTGGTTCATATATCCTGTTTGCAACTACTGCACTGTTATATATACTAAATATATATACACATCATGTACCACATTTGATTTCATGATATAATTTTTGTACCAGACTATCACTTTTACACTCCATAATCATACCACTGGGTTATCAGATTATTGTGATTTATTGATTTTTAACATATTTGCTCTAGAAATTTCCATTTTTAATATATTCACCATGCAAAACAGAGACCAAAGACTTAAACATAGGGAAGCCCTGAGCAACCATGAGAATATACAAGATATGTCAGATGAGATCATAGATGATCTCTCCATGGTACAATTATTCCACAAACTAGAGGATGCCTTAAAAAATGAACACAGACATTGGTGGGATATAGATACACTCAAAAAGTATAAAGAGAGAGGTCAGATCCCTAGAGGTCTCAGAATTTTGAAATTATGTTCCTTTAAACAAGATGTAGAGTTGACTGAAAAATGGCAGGCTACTCTGACAGACTGTTCATTAAAACTCATAGATTTATTAATTGAGTTTAGAACAACTCTTTTGAATAAAACAGAGTCTGAGATTGAGGAGATTCAGAATATTTTAATTAAACATGAATCTAATACTGATTATACTAAACACATAAAAGAAGTACAAGAAAAATCAGATACATTCCAAAAGAAAATCATACACACCAAAATCAAAAAACTAGCTAGAGATGAGAAGGATTATCTGGAAGGTAAAGTATATGATTTTCAAAAGGGAACTTTAGAAAGTGAACACAATAGTGGCCCATTGGAAACTGATACACCCCAAGAAAAACCATGGGTAAAAGTTAATTACAAGAAACCCAGGGATAAAAAGAAAAATTTGAGTTTCAGAAACTCAAATAATACCCAATTCAATTCTAACCATAGAGAATATGTTCAACCCTCTACCTCCAACTGGGAAAGAGAGGATTTTAACAACAGTCCACATACATATAGAAAACTCGGCAATAAAAGTTCGTGGTTTTAATCATTTTGTATATTGCACCTGAGGAAACGGTCAGGAAAGACCGAGAAACGTTGTGCTGCTATACTTTTAATAAAGTCTGTTTGTTTTTACTAGACTTTTGCCACGAATTATCATCCTTATTTTACCATATACTTCAACCAACATTTGGATTCATTTTGATACATTGTATTCACTATTGTATCTACTATTACTGGTATATCCACCAACACCAGTGGACGATCTGGCTCAGTGCTAGGCTTGTGGCTGGTCACTACATGCTGCTTGCCTGTCGCCGCTCCCACGCTCCAGAGCTGTTCCGACATCCATCAGTGTGAGTTAGCTGGGCGACTCCCAACAGTCCAGAAGGCATTTGTGACACTTCTCAAGTGTCATACAGCTTGTAAGTACGGTCTTACTTGTACATTTGGCGTGTTTGAATCATCTGATTGTGCACTATGGTGGCGCCTTCTTTTTTTATCTTTCACATCTGCAGATTATAACATCTTGGGACACCAACAAGGAATTTCGAAGAAGCAGCCTGCCATCTGTTCCAGACATTTGAATCTGGATTATGGACTAGACGAACTGTCCTATACCACATACCTACCATCTACCAGACTGGTCTGATTGGGACTTTTTTTCACTTTGCACACATATTTTGCATCTTTTGCAGTTTTCACTTCTGTATATATATATAGTGGTATTGTAATTTAGTATTGCACTATATGTTGTTATTTTCTCTTTTTACACAGAGATTTGGCGCACTGGTTTTTTCACATTTATTTATCTTTTTGGTTTTTGGGTATGACCAGTTAGCGACTATTTAAATACATCTTCTTACCGGCCACTATATATGTGGTTATACGGTATTTAAACTTTTTTGTACTACACTATTTTGTACACATACATATACTATTTATTTTTTCTTTTGTGTGCACACTTGCACACCTTCACACAAATCAGAACAGTGGTTCATATATCCTGTTTGCAACTACTGCACTGTTATATATACTAAATATATATACACATCATGTACCACATTTGATTTCATGATATAATTTTTGTACCAGACTATCACTTTTACACTCCATAATCATACCACTGGGTTATCAGATTATTGTGATTTATTGATTTTTAACATATTTGCTCTAGAAATTTCCATTTTTAATATATTCACCATGCAAAACAGAGACCAAAGACTTAAACATAGGGAAGCCCTGAGCAACCATGAGAATATACAAGATATGTCAGATGAGATCATAGATGATCTCTCCATGGTACAATTATTCCACAAACTAGAGGATGCCTTAAAAAATGAACACAGACATTGGTGGGATATAGATACACTCAAAAAGTATAAAGAGAGAGGTCAGATCCCTAGAGGTCTCAGAATTTTGAAATTATGTTCCTTTAAACAAGATGTAGAGTTGACTGAAAAATGGCAGGCTACTCTGACAGACTGTTCATTAAAACTCATAGATTTATTAATTGAGTTTAGAACAACTCTTTTGAATAAAACAGAGTCTGAGATTGAGGAGATTCAGAATATTTTAATTAAACATGAATCTAATACTGATTATACTAAACACATAAAAGAAGTACAAGAAAAATCAGATACATTCCAAAAGAAAATCATACACACCAAAATCAAAAAACTAGCTAGAGATGAGAAGGATTATCTGGAAGGTAAAGTATATGATTTTCAAAAGGGAACTTTAGAAAGTGAACACAATAGTGGCCCATTGGAAACTGATACACCCCAAGAAAAACCATGGGTAAAAGTTAATTACAAGAAACCCAGGGATAAAAAGAAAAATTTGAGTTTCAGAAACTCAAATAATACCCAATTCAATTCTAACCATAGAGAATATGTTCAACCCTCTACCTCCAACTGGGAAAGAGAGGATTTTAACAACAGTCCACATACATATAGATATAACCAGTATCAAAATAACAATCAACAACACTACAGGGAGGAAGAGACAGTATACAACAACCGTGGTTATCAAAACAAGCACCATGGGAATAATTCTAGAGCCCAATCAAATGAAACTAATTATAACAATAGTTATCCAAGAGATGAAAACAGACAGATTAACAAATCTCAGGTTTTTCAGTACGAACAAAAACAGATGTACACCCCGCCACACCTCAGACATACACCAATCAGATTAAAACAACTAGAAAGGGCCCAAGAGGGGGAAAAAATAGCTACCACTACACCAAGAAAAAGATCATACGCCAACGTGGCAGCAGAGGGAGAGGCAAGACTTCCAAAAAAGAGAAACTTAAACGCATGAGTAAAAATATATATAATTTATCCAATCATGTTCTTTCCAACGAAGAAATTTGTGTTTTGAATAGGGGCTTATCGTTTTGTCCATCAAATCAACACAATTTATTTGACTTGTTTGTTGATCTGAACAAGTTTGTTCGCAAATTATCTTTGCAGCGTTATTTCTGTGAAAAGAAACTAAAAGATTCAGGCCATAGACCAATTTTAACTAATGACATGAGTGAACGTCCTTCCATGGACATTATATATTTTGATCCAGATACTCTTTATGCTGATTTATTTGAAGATTGTATACATTCAAATCTAACGCCCAAATCTAACTTTAACCCACCAAGTGCAGGTTTAAATATTGAACTATTTCAAAAACTAGTATTAGAAGATTTTGGGAAACTACCAAGAGCTAAATCCAAAGATTCCAATTTGAACATTTATGAAGTTAAGGCCCTATCTAGACTAGCTTCTAACAATAACATAATAATCAGAGAAGCGGATAAGGGTGGAGGAATTATCATACAGAATCGTGTAGACTACATAAGAGAAGCCGATAGGATCCTGTATGACAAACAGTATTATAAAATCCTTACTTTTAATCCCACGAACAAATTTCTGGCAAGTCTGGTCAAAATGGTTGACCGTGGCTGGTTAGAAGGCATTCTAACCAAAAAAGAAAGGGATTTTTTAATCCCTACTAATCCGAATTTGGCTTACTATTACCACCTCCCGAAGATCCATAAAAATTTGGTGGATCCTCCGGGGAGGCCCATCATTTCGGGTATTGGCAATCTCACATGTGGTCTATCTGAATATGTGGATCAATTCCTAAAAAAATCAGTAGTCACTCTAACTTCATATATTCAAGACACCCCAGATCTCATTTATAAGATATCCAAAATTAAGAAGGGAAATAGGAAACTTTTATGGCTTACCTGTGATGTCTCGGCTTTGTATTCAAATATAGCCCATGATTTGGGCATAAATGCCATTGAATACTACTTAAAACAAGACATGTATATGCCAGAGAAACAAAGGAAATTTCTTTTGGAATGTATCCTATTTGTCCTTAAGAACAATTATTTTGTCTATCAAGAAAAATTCTTTTTGCAGATCAAGGGAACGGCCATGGGGACCAGATTCGCCCCGAGTTTTGCCAATTTGTTTATGGGCATGTTTGAAGACAGATATATATATTCCTCTGACTCGGTGGCGAATCTGGTCTTCTATGGCCGTTTCATTGATGACCTCCTGTTTATCTGGGAAGGTAGCACTATAGAAGCCCAAAATTTTGTTGAAAAATTAAACGATAACGATATGGGGCTGCAGTTTTCATCCAAAATGGATGAAACAAGTATAGACTTTTTGGATTTGATATTAGAATGGGACAATTTGGGCAACATCTCTACCAAAACGTTTTTCAAACCAGTGGATGCAAACAGCTATCTTAATTTTAAAAGCAACCACCACTTACCGTGGAAAAAGAATATACCATATAATCAGTTCTGCAGGTTGCGCAGAAACTGCACTGATTTGAAAACTTTTGACATACAGGCTAACCTTTTAAAAGAAAGGTTTTTGGAAAAGAATTTTCCAAGTAGTCTAATTGAGACAAGCTTTCTTGAGGCCAGAAGGAAATGTAGAGAAGATTTTTTCTTTAAATACACAGGGGACAACAATGTGACCAATAAAGAAGATAAGTCCAAAAATCCCAGGGAGTCTAATAATACTGGGGTTAGATTTGTAACACAATTTAATAACAACCACAAAAAGATCAAAGGCATTTTAGATAAATATTGGTATATCCTAGAGAATGATCCATTTCTTACTAACATTTTGAGTAAACAACCAATATGTACTTACAGAAGAGCTCCCACCTTAAAAAATAAGCTGGCACCCAGCAAGGTAGTCATGAAAGTACATCAGCCCACAAACATAACAAATGGTTATACCCTTAAAAATAGGGACTCTACACTACTAGGAAAACCAGGTTTTTATAAATGCAATCGTACACACTGTGGCCTATGTGCTTTTACAAATCCAAATAGAATGGAATTTAGTTCATTCATTACAAAAGAAAAATTTAACATTAATTCACATTTTACGTGTGACTCTTCCTTTGTTGTCTACCTCTTAGAATGTGTATGTGGGCTCCAATACGTGGGGAGGACCTCCAGGCCCCTAAAAAAGAGGTGGGGGGAACACAAAAGAAACATAGAAAACAACACTAAAAATCATAGTATTCCCAAACATGCTAGTCTTTGCCACTCTTCACCCACTGATAGTTTTTCTATATTCCCATTAGAACAGATTTTACCTAAGTGGGGCAGGAACAGGTTTTTACATTTGAGACAAAGGGAGACCTTTTGGATTTGGAAACTCAAAAGTCTGTCCCCTGGTGGTCTCAATGCCAATATCGATATGGCAGCTTTTAATTAGTTTTTTAATATTTTTTATTATATTTTAACACATATTATGCTGATGGTATTTTTATGGTGACATCTATCACCATTGCCTTATGTGAAAATTAATATAGACACTTTTTTGGCGATAGATAGATATATCGTATTTTACGTTTGAGGCCATTATGGGTTGTGGTTTCAGCCACACTCATGAGATATGTGACGTTATAGGTGCATATTTGCATGTATAGCTAGATAATTTATTTGCAATAATGTTTTATTAGTAGGCTTTATTTGCACTATTACCTCATGTGGAAATGAATACAAATACAACATGATTGGTGATGGATAGATATATCGTATTTCATGTGGGATGCCTTTTGGGCTATGGTTATAGTTTAACCCATGAGATATGAGATGTGTATAGGTGCATATATGCATGTATAGCTAGATATTTCACTTGTATACAATTTATAAATATGCTTTATTAGTAGGGTTTATATGCATTTTTTATTCATACAGTTTAACAATTTATTTGTGTGTACACCTTCGCATTTATTTATGTTCCATGTTATAATATCCTTCAGTTTTGGTCTCTCATATGAGGCTAAAATATACAATAATATGTTGCTAATAATATATCAATATATCAGTTGTATCCAGATTGATAGATATTCTAGTTTTACCTGCTGTATGTCTGTTTTTAATGTGCGCGATTGGTGTCATCACTAAGAGCCTCCCATTGATATAAATATATATAATTTTATTATCTTATATTTATATTTATACAACTTATATAGACATAGACTTATTATATTTTTGTGTATTTCATATACCACTTATAAATTGGCTTTTTTTCCTGCATGATTTTGCATATATGGTACTAGTGGCAGTTGTTTACTCTTGCTGCTCACATCATATAGAGGCTTGAACACTATTTCCTCTTACATTGGACAACTATAACCAATGGTAGCTCTTGTAGTGGTCACACCTCCACGCATGCGCTGTTCACTTTAGAAGACGCCGAAAACTCGGCAATAAAAGTTCGTGGTTTTAATCATTTTGTATATTGCACCTGAGGAAACGGTCAGGAAAGACCGAGAAACGTTGTGCTGCTATACTTTTAATAAAGTCTGTTTGTTTTTACTAGACTTTTGCCACGAATTATCATCCTTATTTTACCATATACTTCAACCAACATTTGGATTCATTTTGATACATTGTATTCACTATTGTATCTACTATTACTGGTATATCCACCAACACCAGTGGACGATCTGGCTCAGTGCTAGGCTTGTGGCTGGTCACTACATGCTGCTTGCCTGTCGCCGCTCCCACGCTCCAGAGCTGTTCCGACATCCATCAGTGTGAGTTAGCTGGGCGACTCCCAACAGTCCAGAAGGCATTTGTGACACTTCTCAAGTGTCATACAGCTTGTAAGTACGGTCTTACTTGTACATTTGGCGTGTTTGAATCATCTGATTGTGCACTATGGTGGCGCCTTCTCTTTTTTTATCTTTCACATCTGCAGATTATAACATCTTGGGACACCAACAAGGAATTTCGAAGAAGCAGCCTGCCATCTGTTCCAGACATTTGAATCTGGATTATGGACTAGACGAACTGTCCTATACCACATACCTACCATCTACCAGACTGGTCTGATTGGGACTTTTTTTCACTTTGCACACATATTTTGCATCTTTTGCAGTTTTCACTTCTGTATATATATATATAGTGGTATTGTAATTTAGTATTGCACTATATGTTGTTATTTTCTCTTTTTACACAGAGATTTGGCGCACTGGTTTTTTCACATTTATTGCCTTAAAAATATCAGCTCTTTCTGAAAACAAAATACAAATACTCACTAACATTACAAACCCCTCCCCCCCAAACCCACAAAATTAAAAAAAACTATCTAAAAAACCTAAGCTACCCATTGCCCTGAAAAGGGCATTTGGATGGGCATTGCCCAAACCCTAATCTAAAAATAAAACCCACCAAAAACCCTTAAAAACACCTAACACTAACACCCTCTTCAATCTTTATCCCAGCAGGGAAGTCCTCATCCTAGAGGCGACAAGTTTTCATCCAGGCGGCCTCTTCAATTTTCATCCAGGCATCATCTTCTATCTTGATCCCGGCGGCGCGGAGTGGGTCCACCCTGAAGATATCCGGCACGGAGCATGCTCTTCATATGGTCGTCACCGTACACTGAATCTTCAATGCAAGGTACGCGATACAAGATGGCGTTCCTTGCATTCCTATTGACTAAAAAAATGGAATCAGTCAATAGGAATTAGAGCTGCTAAAATGCTATTGGCTGTTCAAAATAGCCACTAGGATTTAAGCAGCTCTAGTTCTATTGGATAATGAATTTTTTAAATGCTAAACCTAGGTAGGCTCAAACTGATTTCTAAACTGTTGAAAACCGCCTCTTAGCTCAGAGCATTTTGAAAATGTTTCACAATTAGACAGTACTAGTTCATGTGTGTCATATAGATAACATTCTGCTCATTCCTGTGGAGTTTTTTAGCAGTCTGCACTGATTGGCTAAACTGCATGTCTGTCAAAAGCACTGAGATAATGGGGCAGTCTGCAGAGGCTTAGATACAAGGTAATCACAGAGGTAAAAAGTATATAAACGTATTGGTTATGCAAAACTGGGGAATGAGTATTAAAGGGATTATCTATCTTTTTAAACAATACAAATTTTGGTGTAGACTGTCCCATTAAGGGCCATTGGTAGTTTATTATAGGGTAGATTTTTTTTTATTTTGGGTGGGCTTTTTATTTTGATAGGGCTATTAGATTAGATGTAATTATTTTTTATTTTTGATCATTTCATTTGTTTTTTTTCCATAATTTAGTGTTTGTTATTTTTTGTAATTTATTTGTTTTTTTTTGTATTTTGATACCTTGTAATTTTTAGAGTAGTATAAATATTTTATTAATGTGTAATATAGTTTATTTAATTGCTAGTTAGTTTAATTTTAGTTTAATAATTATATTAGTTTATTTGTTAGTTTAAACTTAGATTTTTTAATTTGACAGGTAGGTTTAAATTTAATTTAAGATAGGGAAATTGTAATTTTAATATAACATTAGGGGGGCATTAGGATAAGGGGTTACTAGTTTAAATTAGTTTATTGTGATGTGGGGGGCTTTCGATTTAGGGGTTAATAGTTTAATTTATTATAATTTGTTCTGGGCGGCGGTGTAGGGCTTAAAATGTTTTAAAGATGTGCAATTTAAAAAATCATATAGAGTGCTAGTTGTGTATATCAACATAAGCTGTATCATAAAAATGAGATACAGTGGATCAGAAATGCGATAAAAAATGTGATAAACAAAACTGTAACATTTTGAGTTGCAGTTTAAGTAACAAATCTCTCAGTGTGAAAAAAAAATCACATAAAGTTACATAAAGACAAGAGTTAAAAAGTTGCAATCAAGGATAATATTACAAATCAGTACAAGTGAATGAGAACATTAAAGTAGGAGATAGGAATAATAACTAAGTTGTGTAGTGCTTGAAGTGTGTGGAAAGATGTTTCACATAGGAGTTGAAGTGTAACTTTAAATCATATCTAGTACCGGATACACATGGTTTATGTGTCACAGGTGATATTTAATAAGTTCTGGTAGAAAGGCTTACTGTTAAGTATTACCTGATAATACTATTTTAATTTTTACAAATACAGAGCAACAAAACTTTACAAATATAAAAATGAGTATATGTATCTCATAAATACATATTGAAACATATTGAAACAGTGTTAAATTTGCATATGTTAGAGCTGGTAATTGCTGCAGCAATAGGAACGTATTAACAGCTCAAAAAATATAAATAAAATACATATGATGATATTTTAAAAAATTAATTAAAAATAGTCCAAATACGAAAGAATGAAAAAAATTAGGGGAAAGAGAAAAAAAGAAAGTCCAAGATGTATGAATCCAGCTGAAGTAGTTGCAGGTTATCCGGGAGCAAAGTGAGTTCAGAGGCTGCAGAGTCTGGATGCCTTTTAAGGGCAATGTTTAGCTTAGGTTTATTTAGATAGGTTTTTATATGGGGGGTTTGGCTGTGTGGGTGGTGGGTTTTACTGTTGGGGGGTTGTCTGTATTTTTTTTACAGGTAAAAGAGCTGATTTCTTTGGGGCAATGCCTTCCAAAAGGCCCTTTTAAGGGCCATTGGCAGTTTAGTGTAGGCTTAGATTAGGAGTAATTCGTTTTTATTTTTGATAATTTCATTTTTTTTATTTTTGCAATTTAGTGTTTATTTTTTGTAGTAAATTGTATTTTATTAATTTAATTTATTTCATTTTATTGTAATTTTAGTTTTTAGTGTAAGGCAGGTTAGGTTTTATTTTACAGGTAACTTTGTATTTATTTTAACTAGGTAGTTAGCAAATAGTTAATAACTATGTACTAACTAGTCTACCTACTTAAAATAAATACAAACTTACCTGTGAAATAAAAATAAAAGCTAAGATAGCTACAATATAACTATTCGTTATTTTGTAGCTAGCTTAGGTTTTTTTTTACAGGTAAATTTGTATTTAGTTTTAAATAAGAATTATTTAGTTAATAATTGTAAGGTTTATTTAGATTTATTTTAATTATATTTAAGTTAGGGGGTGTTAGGCTTAGGGTTACTTTAGGATTAGGGTTAGATTTAGGGTTTGGGTTACGTTAGGGTTAGGATTAGGGGTTAATATATTTATGTAGAGTTAGTTATGTGAGAGATCAGAGGTTTAGGGGTTAATAATTTCTTTTAGTTTATTTCGTTGTGGGGGGCTTGTGGTTTAGTGGTTAATAGGTTTATTATAGCGGCGGTGTGGGCGGACGGCAGATTATAGGTTAATAATATTTAAATAGTGTTTGCGATGTGGGAGGGCGGCGGTTTAGGGGTTAATAGGTTTATTATAGTGGTGACGATGTCGGGGAGTGGCGGAATAGGGGTAATCAATTTTAATAATGGCAGCGATGTCTAGAGCGGCAGATTAGGGGTTAATAAATTTATTATAGTATTTGTGATGCGGGAGAGCCTCAGTTTAGGGGTTAATAGGTAGTTTATTAGTTAGTGTGCTTTTTAACACTTTAGTTATGCGTTTTATGGTACAGATTTGTAATGTAAAACTCATAATTACTGACTTTAGATGGCGGTACAAATCTTGTGGTTATAGAGCGTACCGCTCACTTTTTGGTCTCCCAGGCAAACTTGTAATACCGGCGCTATGAGAGTCCCATTGAAAAAGGAATTTTTAAAAAGTGCGGTACTGACGTTACGTGACGGCCAAACAGTTGTGCGGTACACCTATACCTACAAGACTTGTAATAGCGGCGTTAGAGAAAAAGCAGCGATATGAAGCATAATGCTGCTTTTTCACTCATAACGCCAAACTCGTAATCTAGCTGATAGAGATTTGTTTTTATCCTACCATCATTTTAGACAATTTTAATCTGTTTGAATTGGTTTTTAGTCGTTTATAATAAATGTAATAATTTATATTTAATCTTTAATATTGTCTGTTGCCTGATATCATACTTTAACCTGTTGGCGCTCCTATTATATCTGCATTTATATTTTATTTCTATCAACATCTGTGGAAATCACCATAAGACATCCTGCCAACAACAATTCAGAGACATCTGTTTATTCAATTTTTTGCATGGTTACTTCATCTGTGTACTTAAAGTGACACTGAAACCAAATTTTTTCTTTCATGATTCAGATAGAGCATGCAATTTTAAACACCTTTCTAATTTACTCCTATTATCAATTTTTCTTCATTCACTTGCTTTCTTTATTTGAAAAAGAAGGCATCTAAGCTATTTTTTTGGTTCAGAACCATGGAAAGCACTTGTTTATTGGTAGGTGAATTTACCCACCAATCAGCAAGAACAACACAGTGTGTTCACCAAAAATGGTCCGGCATCTAAACTTACATTCTTGCATTTCAAATAAAAATACCAAGAGAATAAAGATAATTTGATAATAGGAGTAAATTAGAAAGTTGCTTAAAATTGCATGCTAAATAAATTGGGTTCAGTGTACCTTTAAAGTCTCATGTTCTTTTTATACTAAATACGCAATTCAGGTAGCTTAAAGGGACAGTACAATGTAAAATTGTTTTTATATTAATGCATTTTCAATTACTTGTTATACCAGCTGCAGAGTATAAAATGTATGAGAAATTGCATTTTCAGTTTTATTTGTGTATATGAAATAGATGTTTTTTAAACCACAGCCTATTACAATGGGTTGAGCCTCAGGTAATATCATATCTCATTATGTTATCACTTTATGTACACACACTTGCTTCCTTATCTTATATTTGTCTGGAAAGCTAAAGCTCAATACATAGAGAGAACAATGGACAATTTAATACACGCCAGCAGGTAAAATGAATCATTGGGAACAATTTAAATGGGAGAAATTTTTTGGGTGAACTGTCCCTTTAACAATTGTCTTGCAAATGGTTTTCGAAATATTATAGAAAAGGATGGTATATTCACCCATGTGGAACACAGAGAGACACTAATTGAATTGGGCCTTTGAAAAAATTCTCACACCAAATAGCTGCAGTACTTAGTTTTAGTTTGACAAAATGTACATGGAAGAAATTAACAAAAATATATCTACGGGAAGAAGTTGAATATTGGACATTCTGAAACTCAATTTGCTAGAATATTAATGAAATATGTACACTACAGAGTACGAAGATTTATAGTGATTACATTAAAAGTTCTAAATTCTTAGTATTGCTTCATGAATCCTTTTGCAGCTATTGCCAAGGCAACATGATCATCAGAAAAATCTATAGAACAGACTGAACTTAGCTGGTAAATTTACAGCAGTAAAATTCCATAATGAACCAATAAACTGACACTTCAAGTTTTAACATGACGCAATATATATTCCTTGATGTTATATTCTCTTGCTTAAATATTTTTTTTTTTTACAAACATAAAAGCTACTATTACAAGATTAAAAAAAATAGCCGGCATGAAAGTGATTTTGTGGAAGGATTTTATTGATGATAAACAAAGTTTGATTCTTAAGGAATGGTATTTCTCCTCATTATTTGGTTTCTGAAATTTGATATAGCAGCAAACACTTTTTCTATGGAGAAATCAATACAACTTTATTTTGTGTAGCAATAAGGGCTTTATGGTGAAATGTTAACTTTCTGTTTATTGTACCAGTCTTTTCAGACCAATATAACAAGAATATATTTACTAACTGAGTCAAAATACCAGCACTTGCTTTACAAAAAACAGATACAAACAGACAGATTTATTTTATATTTTGATAATAGATAGCTATCAAGATGTGTATGCCCGGAGACTTAAATATTCAGCCATATATATTCATCAAAACTTTTACAGGGTTATAAAAGTCTAATATGCTAAAGCATAGGTGTTTTAAATATTCATTTTTTTTGTCCTCTCATTAATCTAGTTTAACAATGTCATAAAACCCCATATGGTGTCTTCTACAGAGGAATACTTTACAACACTTATGTAAAATAAACCATGAATAAGTGATCATAATTCAATAAATTCATTAATTGTCCTGAAATAAAATCAAAGGAAACAGGCAATTATTGTTAAACATTTAAAGAGAAACTAAACCCAAAAAAATTATTTCATGATTTAGGTAGAGAATACAATTTTAAATAACTACTATTATCTAATTTGCTTCATACTTTAGATATCCTTTGTTGAAGAAATAGCACTGCACATGGGTGAGTCAATTACACAAGGTATCTATGAGCATCTACCAATCAGCAGCTACTGAGCATATCTAGATATGCTTTTGAGCAAAGAATATCAAGAGAATGAAGCAAATTAGATAATATAAGTTAATTAAAAAGTTGTTTAAAATTGCTTGCTCTTTCTAAATCATGAAAGAAAAAAATTGGGTTTCATGTCCCTTTAACTATTTAAAGACATGGTATAAGAATGGTATAATGAAAGAAAGAAAAAAAGAAAGAAAGAAAGAAAACAATGGCGTGGATGAGGTTTATAACTTGATAGATAAAAAAAATAGACGATACATGAATAGATTGCCACTTGCCAGTTGAAAATATAACTACAGGGCTTCATTTTATAATTACTCTATATTACCTGCATCAATCTGAACTTTAAAGTTACTGACCATGCCAATAAAATACTAGTTGGGTGACAACCTTTCAAGAAGCATGTCGGTGGGAGTTTTTGCTTAGTTCTTTCAAATAAGCTGAGACTTTTATGAAAGTCTTGTGAATTACTAAAACATCTTTACTAAAAGACCTTTCCCCCAGTACTTCAAATTCCTTGAACTGAACAACACAACACAGTGCAGAAAATTTAAAGGGACAGTCTAGGCCAAAACAAACTTTCATGATTCAGATAGAGCATGTAATTTTAAACAATTTTCCAATTTACTTTTATCACCAATTTTGCTTTGTTCTCTTGGTATTCTTAGTTGAAAGCTTAACCTAGGAGGTTCTTATGCTAATTTCTTAGACCTTGAAGCCCACCTCTTTCAGATTGCATTTTAACAGTTTTCACCACTAGAGGGTGTTAGTTTCTTGTATTTCATATAAATAACACTGTGTTCGTGCACGTGAAGTAATCTGGGAGCCATCACTGATTGGCTAGACTGCAAATCTGTCAAAAGAACTGAAAAAAGGGTCAGTTTGCAGAGGCTTAGATACAAGATAATCACAGAGGTTAAAAGTATATTAATATAACTGTGTTGGTTATGCAAAACTGGGGAATGGGTAATAAAGGGATTATCTATCTTTTAAAACAATAAAAATTCTGGTGTAGACTGTCCCTTTAATAATTTAGTCTCCACTAAAATAAAAATACTCACCATGGATTAATTGTTGTAATAAAAAAGCATTTATTAGTGGGTTTTTCATAAAAGTAATAATTGCAATATGTATTATTCATCTTTTTAAAAGGGTTTTACCTTTTATTTCTTTTTTTGTTTCAACTTAACTTAATTTGTGAAGTGTCCATTGCTTGCAGTCAGTTTATTGCCTATGCTCAGGATAGGTGTTTTGCTGCAAAAATCATGTGTCAGTAGAATTTAAGTTCTGTAATGTCTGCTTGCTTATCTATTTGCAGGCAGAGGCTACACTGAGAATGTCTAAGTGCTCATTTAGCAGGAAAACAAGTAAGCTGTTTGTAGTTTTTTAACACTATCTGTTGCTTTTATGTTTACTTTGATTTAACATATTTTTCTACTAAATGAGCACATATGTTTTTTATGGTATTTTAATAGAAATAAAGCACTCATTCAATTTTTTTAAACATTACCATCTTTAGGGGGAGTCAGGGGGCACTAGTCATTTCTAGCATAATGGCTGCCCTATTCTCCCCAAACTGTGGTTATCCCTCTTATATCAATAAAGGCCTGGAGTGGTATTGATAATGCAGGGGATGCTATCCATATTGCTGCCTTGCGCTAAGAACAGCACACAATCTGGTACTACAATTGAATGGTAAAATAGCTTTACTAGAGTATGTTAGTGCAGTCAAATTTTTTTAGCATGCCGTATAATTTTAATGGATAGGGCGCACTAACATTGCACTCAAGAACACCACATACTAGTGCTGAAAAATTAAGTATACCTGAAGACTTGAAGTAAAGTGTTAGGGCTAGAATATATAACAAAACAATTAATAATATATTAAAATAAGTTAATTAATGCACACATTGAAAATATATATATATATATATATATATATATATATATATATATATATATATATTTACATGTGTGTACACACGTATGTGTATGTAAGTGTGCACAACCATACACATACATATACTTATATGAAGCACAAATACACCTTTGAGTCCTTCCAAGATCTACACTTTGCCATATACCGTGACCATTTAATTAATAATAAACATACATGTGTATGTATATATATATATATATATATATATATATATATATTTAAATTTAAAAACATACACCTAGATTTAGAGTTCTGCGTTAGCCGTCAAAAGCAGCGTTAAGGGGTCCTAACGCTGCTTTTGGCCGCCCGCTGGTATTTACAGTCGGCCAGGTAAAGGTGTACCGCTCACTTTCAAGCCGCGACTTTTCCATACCGCAGATCCCCTTACGCCAATTGCGTATCCTATCTTTTCAATGGGATCTTCCTAACGCTGGTATTTAGAGTCTTGGCTGAAGTGAGCGTTACACCTCTACCGACAAGACTCCTAACGCCCATGGAAAGGCTGTAGTTAAGAGCTTTATGGGCTAACGCCGGTATATAAAACTCTTAACTACAGTGCTCTAAAATACACTAACACCCATAAACTACCTATGTACCCCTAAACTGAGGTCCCCCCAAATCGCTGCCACTATAATACATATTTTTAACCCCTAATCTGCCGTCCGCACATCGCCGCCACCTACATTATCCCTATGAACCCCTAATCTGCTCCCTAACATCGCCGACACCTACATTATATTTATTAACCCCTAATCTGCACCCCCCAATGTCGCTGCCACCTAAATTCAAGTATTAACCCCTAATCTGTCGACCGGACCTCGCCGCTACTATAATAAATGTATTAACCCGTAAAGTTAAGTCTAACCCTAACCCTAACACCCCCCTAAGTAAAATATAATTTTAATCTAACAAAATAAATTAACTCTTATTAAATAAATTAATCCTATTTAAAGCTAAATACTTACCTGTAAAATAAACCCTAATATAGTTACAATATAACGAATAATTATATTGTAGCTATTTTAGGATTTATATTTATTTTACAGGCAACTTTGTATTTATTTTAACTAGGTACAATAGCTATTAAATAGTTATTAACTATTTAATAGCTACCTAGTTAAAATAATTACAAAATTACCTGTAAAATAAATCCTAACCTAAGTTACAATTAAATCTAACACTACACTATCATTAAATTAATTAAATAAATTACATACAATCACCTACAATTAAATACAATTAAATAAACAAAACTAAATTACAAAAAAAACAAACACTAAATTACAGAAAATAAAAAAAATATTACAAGAATTTTAAACTAATTACACCTAATCTAAGCCCTCTAATAAAATAATAATAAAAAAATAATAATAAAAGTCCCTACCGTATTCTACATTACAAAGTAATCAGCTCATTTACCAGCCCTTAAAAGGGCTTTTTGCAGGGCATGCCCCAAAGTAATCATCTCTTTTGCCTGTAAAAAAAATACAACCCCCCCAACATTAAAACCCACCACCCACATACCCCTACTCTAACCCACCCAAACCCCCCTTAAATAAACCTAACACTACCCCCCTGAAGATCTCCCTACCTTGAGTCGTCTTCACCCAGCCGGGCCAAAGTCTTCATCCGATGGGGCAGAAGAGGACATCTGGACCGGCAGAAGTCTTAATCCTATCCGGGCAGAAGAGGACATCCAGACCGGCAGACATTTTCATCCAAGCGGCATCTTCTATCTTCATCCATCCAGAGCGGAGCGAAGCCATCTTCTTCCCAGCTGACGCGGATCCATTCTCTTCAACTGACGCCTACTCGCTGAATGAAGGTCCCTTTAAATGACGTCATCCAAGATGGCGTCCCTCGAATTCTGATTGGCTGATAGGATTCTATCAGCCAATCGGAATTAAGGTAGGAAAAATCTGATTGGCTGATTCAATCAGCCAATCAGATTGAACTTGCATTCTATTGGCTGTTCCGATCAGTCAATAGAATGCGAGCTCAATCTGATTGGCTGATTGGATCAGCCAATGGTATTGAACTTGAATCTGATTGGCTGATTGAATCAGCCAATCAGATTTTTCCTACCTTAATTCTGATTGGCTGATAGAATCCTATCAGCCAATTGGAATTCGAGGGACGCCATCTTGGATGACGTCATTTAAAGGAACCTTCATTCGGTTGAAGAGGATGGATCCACATCGGCTGTGAAGAAGATGGCTCCGCTCCGGATGGATGAAGATAGAAGATGCCGCTTGGATGAAGGTGTCTGCCGTTCCAGATGTCCTCTTCTGCCCGGATAGGATGAAGACTTCTGCTGGTCTGGATGTCCTCTTCTGCCCCATCGGATGAAGACTTCGGCACAGCTGGGTGAAGATGACTCAAGGTAGGGAGATCTTCAGGGGGGTAGTGTTAGGTTTATTTAAGGGGGGTTTGGGTGGGTTAGTGTAGGGGTATGTGGGTGGTGGGTTTTAATGTTGGGGGGGGTTGTATTTTTTTTTACAGGCAAAAGAGCTGATTACTTTGGGGCATGCCCCGCAAAAGACTTGATTACTTTGTAATGTAGAATAGGGTAGGGACTTTAATTATTTTGGTTTATTTTATTAGGGGGCTTAGATTAGGTGTAATTAGTTTAAAATTCTTGTAATATTTTTTATTTTCTGTAATTTAGTGTTTGTTTTTTTTGTAATTTAGTTTAGTTTATTTAATTGTATTTAATTGTAGGTAATTGTATGTAATTTATTTAATTAATTTATTGATAGTGTAGTGTTAGGTTTAATTGTAACTTAGGTTAGGATTTATTTTACAGGTAATTTTGTAATTATTTTAACTAGGTAGCTATTAAATAGTTAATAGCTATTTAATAGCTATTGTACCTAGTTAAAATAAATACAAAGTTGCCTGTAAAATAAATCTAAATCCTAAAATAGCTACAATATAATTATTTGTTACATTGTATTTATATTAGGGTTTATTTTACTGGTAAGTATTTAGTTTAAATAGGATTCATTTATTTAATAAGAGTTAATTTATTTCGTTAAATTTAAATTATATTTAACTTAGGGGGTGTTAGGGTTAGGGCTAGACTTAGCTTTAGGGTTAATACATTTATTTTAGTAGTGGCGATTAGTGATGTCCCGAACTGTTCGCCTGCGAACGGTTCACAGAGAACATAGCTTGTTCAGGTTCGAGTTTGTGGGCGAACACATGGCGATGTTTGATCCGCCCCTATGTGTCATCATTGTGGAAACTTTGACCCTTTATGTCACAGCCGCCTGACACATTAGAGCCAATCAACATCAGACACTCCCTCACAGACCCTCCCAGCTACTCGGAATCCGCCATTTTAGACTCATAACGACCTTGCTTTTTTAATGAGAGGACGTGTTGTGTTTTTGCTCCTGACATTAATAGGAAAAACATAGCTAGGCTAGTGTATTTACAGTCCAGAAGGACTCCACTCATCTCTGCTGCAAGCACAGCACCCCAAAAAGCCCTTTTTAGGGCTATATTTCGTGCCGTTTTTTTTTTCGTTTTTTTTTTATTAGCATTTGCCTGGCTTTCAGCTGTGTGTTTAAGGCTCACAGCATATGCTGTGACTACTGCCACCACTGATATCTCCCTAACAACATTAGTTTAAATTTAACTAACCCAAAAATATAATTATTTTTCTAGTGTAATTTTTTTTCATTTTCTATCAGGCCAGTGTCACACAGCATATACTCTGGTTCATTGCTCTGTGCCAGCCAGCAGCCACCAGTGTTAATATCCGTTTCTAACATTATTTTAAATTAAATATATATATATATATATATATATATATATATATATATATATATATATATTGCTAGTGTAATCTAATTACATTTACTATCATGCCTGTGTCTGTCAGGCTCACTCAGCATTAATATACCTCTTTTTTTTTTCAGTCTTTTGGTTAATTGGTCTGTGCCAGGCAGCCACCCAGCACTCATATCTATTCTCCTTCACCTTAATTTTAATATAAAAAAGTTTAAATTTGTTTGCTAGTGTAATCTAATATAATTTTCTATCCGGCCTGTGTGTTGCTGACATTTGGCTAGATTTAGAGTTTTGTCGGTAACAACCCGCGTAGCTAACGCTGGCTTTTTTCTGGCCGCACCTTTAAAATAACTCTGGTATTGAGAGTCCACAGAATGGCTGCGTTAGGCTCCAAAAAAGGAGCGTAGAGCATATTTAACGCCACTGCAACTCTTGATACCAGAGTTGCTTACGGACGCGGCCAGCCTCAAAAACGTGCTCGTGCTTGTGCACGATTCCCCCATAGGAAACAATGGGGCTGTTTGAGCTGAAAAAAAACCTAACACCTGCAAAAAAGCCGCGTTCAGCTCCTAACGCAGCCCCATTGTTTCCTATGGGGAAACACTTCCTATGTCTGCACCTAACACTCTAACATGTACCCCGAGTCTAAACACCCCTAACCTTACACTTATTAACCCCTAATCTGCCGCCCCCGCTATCGCTAACTCCTGCATATTATTATTAACCCCTAATCTGCCGCTTCGTAAACCGCCGCTACTTACATTATCCCTATGTACCCCTAATCTGCTGCCCCTAACACCGCCGATCCCTATATTATATTTATTAACCCCTAATCTACCCCCCACAACGTCGCCTCCACCTGCCTACACTTATTAACCCCTAATCTGCCGACCGGACCGCACCGCTATAATAATAAAGTTATTAACCCCTAATCCGCCTCACTAACCCTATAATAAATAGCATTAACCCCTAATCTGCCCTCCCTAACATCGCCGACACCTAACTTCAATTATTAACCCCTAATCTGCCGACTGGAGCTCACCGCTATTCTAATAAATGTATTAACCCCTAAAGCTAAGTCTAACCCTAACACTAACACCCCCCTAAATTAAATATAATTTTAATCTAACGAAATTAATTAACTCTTCTTAAATAAATTATTCCTATTTAAAGCTAAATACTTACCTGTAAAATAAATCCTTATATAGCTACAATATCAATTATAATTATATTATAGCTATTTTAGGATTAATATTTATTTTACAGGTAACTTTGTATTTATTTTAACCAGGTACAATAGCTATTAAATAGTTAAGAACTATTTAATAGCTAAAATAGTTAAAATAATTACAAATTTACCTGTAAAATAATTCCTAACCTAAGTTACAATTAAACCTAACACTACACTATCAATAAATTAATTAAATAAAATACCTATAATTATCTACAATTAAACCTAACACTACACTATCAATAAATTAATTAAATACAATTCCTTTAAATAACTACAATGAAATAAACTAACTAAAGTACAAAAAGTAAAAAAGAACTAAGTTACAAAAAATAAAAAATATTTACAAACATAAGAAAAATATTACAACAATTTTAAACTAATTACACCTACTCTAAGCCCCCTAATAAAATAACAAAGACCTTCAAAATAAAAAAATGCCCTACCCTATTCTAAATTACTAAAGTTCAAAGCTCTTTTACCTTACCAGCCCTGAACAGGGTCCTTTGCGGGGCATGCCCCAAGAAGTTCAGCTCTTTTGCCTGTAAAAAAAACATACAATACCCCCCCCCAACATTACAACCCACCACCCACATACCCCTAATCTAACCCAAACCCCCCTTAAATAAACCTAACACTAAGCCCCTGAAGATCTTCCTACCTTATCTTCACCATACCAGGTTCACTGATCGATCCAGAAGAGCTCCTCCGATGTCCTGATCCAAGCCCAAGCGGGGGGCTGAAGAGGTCCATGATCCGGCTGAAGTCTTCATCCAAGCGGGAGCTGAAGAGGTCCTCCATCCGGTAGAAGTCTTCATCCAAGCGTGGCAGAAGAGGTCTTCCATCCGATTGAAGTCTTCATCCAAGAGGCATCTTCTATCGTCATCCATCCGGAGCGGAGCGGCAGCATCCTGAAGACCTCCGACGCGGAACATCCATCCTGGCCGACGACTGAACGATGAATGACGGTTCCTTTAAATGACGTCATCCAAGTAGGCGTCCCTCGAATTCCGATTGGCTGATAGGATTCTATCAGCCAATCGGAATTAAGGTAGGAATATTCTGATTGGCTGATGGAATCAGCCAATCAGATTGAGCTCGCATTCTATTGGCTGTTCCGATCAGCCAATAGAATGAGAGCTCAATCTGATTGGCTGATTGGATCAGCCAATCGGATTGAACTTGATTCTGATTGGCTGATTACATCAGCCAATCAGAATATTCCTACCTTAATTCCGATTGGCTGATAGAATCCTATCAGCCAATCGGAATTCGAGGGACGCCATCTTGGATGACGTCATTTAAAGGAACCATCATTCGTCGTTCAGTCGTCGGCCAGGATGGATGTTCCGCGTCGGAGGTCTTCAGGATGCTGCCGCTCCGCTCCGGATGGATGACGATAGAAGATGCCTCTTGGATGAAGACTTCAATCGGATGGAAGACCTCTTCTGCCCCGCTTGGATGAAGACTTCTACCGGATGGAGGACCTCTTCAGCTCCCGCTTGGATGAAGACTTCAGCCGGATCATGGACCTCTTCAGCCCCCCGCTTGGGCTTGGATCAGGACATCGGAGGAGCTCTTCTGGATCGATCGGTGAACCTGGTATGGTGAAGATAAGGTAGGAAGATCTTCAGGGGCTTAGTGTTATGTTTATTTAAGGGGGGTTTGGGTTAGATTAGGGGTATGTGGGTGGTGGGTTGTAATGTTGGGGGGGTATTGTATGTTTTTTATTACAGGCAAAAGAGCTGAACTTCTTGGGGCATGCCCCGCAAAGGGCCCTGTTCAGGGCTGGTAAGGTAAAAGAGCTTTGAACTTTAGTATTTTAGAATAGGGTAGGGCATTTTTTTATTTTGGGGGGCTTTGTTATTTTATTAGGGGGCTTAGAGTAGGTGTAATTAGTTTAAAATTGTTGTAATATTTTTCTTATGTTTGTAAATATTTTTTTATTTTTTGTAACTTAGTTCTTTTTTATTTTTTGTACTTTAGTTTGTTTATTTCATTGTATTTATTTGTAGGAATTGTATTTAATTTATTTATTGATAGTGTAGTGTTAGGTTTAATTGTAGGTAATTGTAGGTGTTTTATTTAATTAATTTATTGATAGTGTAGTGTTAGGTTTAATTGTAGGTAATTGTAGGTATTTTATTTAATTTATTTATTGATAGTGTAGTGTTAGGTTTAATTGTAACTTAGTTTAGGATTTATTTTACAGGTAATTGTGTAATTATTTTAACTAGGTAGCTATTAAATAGTTCTTAACTATTTAATAGCTATTGTACCTAGTTAAAATAAATTCAAAGTTACCTGTAAAATAAATATTAATCCTAAAATAGCTATAATATAATTATAATTTATATTGTAGCTATATTAGGGTTTATTTTACAGGTAAGTATTTAGCTTTAAATAGGAATAATTTATTTAATAAGAGTTAATTAATTTCGTTAGATTTCAATTATATTTAACTTAGGGGGGTGTTAGTGTTAGGGTTAGACTTAGCTTTAGGGGTTAATACATTTATTAGAATAGCGGTGAGCTCCGGTCGGCAGATTAGGGGTTAATGTTTGAAGTTAGGTGTCGGCGATGTTAGGGAGGGCAGATTAGGGGTTAATACTATTTATTATAGGGTTAGTGAGGCGGATTAGGGGTTAATAACTTTATTATAATAGCGGTGCGGTCCGGTCGGCAGATTAGGGGTTAATAAGTATAGGCAGGTGGAGGCGACGTTGAGGGCGGCAGATTAGGGGTTAATAAATATAATATAGGGGTCGGCGGTGTTAGGGGCAGCAGATTAGGGGTACATAGCTATAATGTAGGTGGCGGCGCTTTGAGGTCGGCAGATTAGGGGTTAATTATTATAGGTAGCTGGCGGCGACGTTGTGGGGGGCAGGTTAGGGGTTAATAAATATAATATAGGGGTCGGCGGTGTTAGGGGCAGCAGATTAGGGGTACATAAGGATAACGTAGGTGGCGGTTTGCAGATTAGGGGTTAAAAAATTAAATCGAGTGGCGGCGATGTGGGGGGCCTCGGTTTAGGGGTACATAGGTAGTTTATGGGTGTTAGTGTACTTTAGAGCACAGTAGTTAAGAGCTTTATAAACCGGCGTTAGCCCAGAAAGCTCTTAACTCCTGACTTTTTTCTGCGGCTGGAGGTTTGTCGTTAGAGCTCTAACGCTCACTTCAGACTCGACTCTAAATACCGGAGTTAGAAAGATCCAATTGAAAAGATAGGATACGCAATTGAGGTAAGGGGATCTGCGGTATGGAAAAGTCGCGGCTGAAAAGTGAGCGTTAGACCCTTTTTTGAGTGACTCCAAATACCGGCGGTAGCCTAAAACCAGCGTTAGGAGCCTCTAACGCTGGTTTTCATGGCTACCGCCAAACTCCAAATCTAGGCCATAGAGAGCCTACTGTGTTTACTTGCTGCCTTCCCTAGTCTATGAGCCACGACTCATATGTGTTTAACCTTTTTTTAATTCCCCCCCAAAAAAATAATTTCATCATTTTTCTAGTGTAATCTAATAGTATTTTCTATCAGGCGTGTGTGTATCCGACTTACAGAGCCTACTGTTTTTAATAGCTGCCCTTCCAAGGCTATCAGCCAAAAAAAGTCTTTAAATCATTATGCTAGTGTAATCTAATTGTATTTTCATTCAGGCCTGTGTCTAACTGTCTATCTGACTTACACAGCATACTGTTATAATTTCTGCCCTACATAGCAGCCAGCCAGTGCAACCACTCATAGAGTCATATGTGCATTGCACTTCTTAACATAATTTTAATATTAAAATCTAAAATTTTAAAATATTTTGCTAGTGTAATGTAACTTAATTTTCTATCAGTCCTGTGTTTTTGTCACTTACACAGCATACTGTGTTAAATTGATGCCCTACCTACCATCCACGACTCATATCTGCCAGTCTGTCTGCCAGGCCCAAGTAGCCAATTAGTGGCACCAATCACAATTCTTGTAACAGTAATTAAAAAAAAAAAAAAATCCTAATTTTTTGGACTGCAAATATTCAGTCTCCTAGTGCCATTGAGTTTCATTTACCTCCTGCCTGCCACTGCCAGCCTTTTGTGCCAGGCCGTCTAGCCAACTATTTACACCAATCATAATTGTTGTCACAGACAGTATAGTTATTAATTTAAATAAAAAAAATTT